>NW_007739027.1:6974-8944 GCF_000696425.1 Galeopterus variegatus | reverse complement strand
AAAAAAAAAAAGAATTAAAAACATTGAAGAAAATCTAAGAGAGATACCCAACAACCTTAAGCGCTCAACTATCCGAGTCATGAATATTCCAGAAGTGGAGGAAAAAGGAGATTGCATTGAAAATGTATTCAACAAAATAGCGGCAAAAAACTTCCCAATGACATTTTTCTCAGAAATGGAAAAAACTATCCAGACGTTTACACAGAATAACAAAGGACCACACATAGCCAAAGCAATCCTGAGCAAAAAAAATAAAGCTGGAGGCATAACACTACCTGACTTTAAACTATACTACCAAGCTATAATAACCAAAACACCGTGATACTGGCATAAAAACAGACACACTGATCAATGGAATAGAATAGAGAATCCAGAAACAACCCACACACCTACAGCCATCTGATCTTTGAAAAAGGCACCAAGTCTACACACTGGGGAAGAAACTGCCTCTTCAGCAAATGGTGCTGGGATAACTGGATATTAATATGCAGGAGAATGAAACTAGACCCATACCTTTCACCATATACTAAAATCAACTCAAAATGGATTAAAGAATTAAATATATACCCTGAAACATTAAAACTTCTTAAAGAAAATGTAGGAGAAACACTTCAGGAAGTAGGACTAAGCACAGACTTCATGAATATGACCCCAAAAGCATGGGCAACCAAAGGAAAAATATACAAATGGGATTATATCAAACTAAAATCTTCTGTACAGCAAAAGAAACAATTAATGGACTTAAAAGACAACCAAAAGAGTGGGAGAAAATATTTGCAAAATATACATCTGACAAAGGATTAATATCCAGAATATACAAGGAACTCAAACAACTTTACAACAACAACAACAACAAAAAAAAGTAACCCAATTAAAAAATGGGTAAAAGAGCTAAATAGGCATTTCTAAAGGGAAGACATATGAATGGCCAATGGACACATGAAAAAATGCTCTGCATTACTCAGCATTTAGGTAATGCAAATCAAAATCACCTTGAGATACCATCTCACTCAATTAGGATGGCTAATATCCAAAAGACTGTGAATGATAAATGTTGGCGAGGTTGTGGAGAAAANTGAAGTTGATACAACAAGCAAACAGATATGAGATTGTTTTGAGGGAGGGAGGAGAGGGAGGAGGGAGGTAGGTAGGTTTTGGTGATGGGCCAACATTATCAATAACATTGTATATTGACAAAATAAAATTAAATTAAAAAAATAATAATAATAAATAAAAAAATAAAAAGTGATTGGATCATGAGGATTATGCTCTCATGAACAAATTAATCCACTCATGGAATAATGGGTTAATGGTTTAATGGTTATCAAGGGAGTGGCACAAGGGGATTTATAAGCAGAATAAGTGGTCACATTAATCTCTCATGCAGGCCTTGTGATGTGATTGTCTACATGTCCATAGGACTTTGTAGAGAGTTCCCACCAGGAAGAAGGCCCTCACCAGAAGTTTTCCCTGCTCCTTGTATTTCCCAGCCTCCAAAACAGTAAAAATTAATTCTGTCTCTTTGTAAATTACCTAGTTTCAGGTATTCTGTTATAAGCAATAGAAAACAAACTATTACATCCTGATTTTCACAAGTAGGTTTAAATGTAGAGTCTCTGGGAACCTGTGTCAATTCTTGAAATTTTCCTGGATATGTAATTTGACAAATGTAGGAGCAAATATGAGAGTTTAGGCTCAGTAGTTCTTCTAAAAACTCTGTATTTCTGGGTTCTAGAAGGTGAAGCCAGATAGATATGTAATGCTATAAATTACCAATATTTTGCTTGCCAGAAAAATGACATTCAATTTATACTTAACTTCCTAAAGAGGCCAAAAAAAAAAGATTGTAGTTGGCATCTGTTGATTTTCGAGAACCCTTTCCCCAACTTATGTGGTACTAGATCTCACACCAAGTGGCTCAATCAGGCCTGATCCTTCTCTCACTCCAGCAACAGGGTGACTCAGTTCTG
>NW_007739027.1:0-6450 GCF_000696425.1 Galeopterus variegatus | reverse complement strand
TAATTTCAGCTGCACACCTGAATTTTTGTCATGTGAGCCAGAAATGTGGTTTTTTTTTTTTTGAAGCTAATACGAGTTATGTTTCTGTAACTTGCAATCAAAAGTATCCTCACTAAAACAAATAGAACTAATTGAAGTACAGTTAAAATTCTTTTTAAAAGAACTTTTCTAATAACTGACAAACATTACAGATCAAGATTTCAAGATACCATCTCAAGGATTCATGCCTCATAAGTTAGAAATTATAAAGTAAAAGTATCACTGATGACCTACTGAACTCTCTTAAAAGTGTTAAGACTTTTAAGAGAGTCTTAACAATGACTAAGATATTAATTTAAAAATTATTTTTACTTGTATAGGGATTCCTGTGTTGGAAATTATTATATAAAAATTACACATTTAAAAAATGAAACTAAGGTCTTAATTCATTCTTTAAAAAATAATAATTTTTGTTTGATTCTGAGATAATTACAGAATATATATATACATGATGCAAAATTATGAAATTGCAACATAAACTGTGGGTGCGAACATGTTCTTTAATCATTTATGTCATTATACCCTGCCTTTCCTCAACCCCTACTTTGCTGCCAAAATGAAATCTGTTGTGTTTTGCTTGTTCCTTATTGACATAGGAGCAAGGGTCACCCTAGTTTTTTTTATTTTTCTTCAAATTAACAATGAGAAGCATCAACAGACCTTTAATAACTCTCTTAGGTTACATCTTATTGTACTTTAGATTACAATAAAACATATGTTCCATCTCAAAAAGAAAAAGAAAAAATGCTGCAAACAATGTGTTTGAGAGTGAAGTTTCTGGAGAAGTAGGTAATTCTGTTGCTTTCAGAAGTATTTCTAAATCCCTTATTCTTTAAATTAGTTTTGGTCATCTACGCTATGAGACCACTGAAAATATCTAAATGTCAATTGGATTAAATCATCATATATTGAGCCTTAATTGCATGCTAACAATAGTGTTAGAAACTAGGATTGTGAAACTGGTTAAATCACAGTTTTTAAAAGCAAAAACTCGTATGCTAGTGTGAAACACAAACATGCAAACCAAGATTTACCATATAGGATAATAGAAGCTTTAACAGGAAATCAGGAAACAGTTGACTTTCTTCAGGAGAAAGAGGAAAGGATAGACGAGTTAATCTTTAAACTAAGGAGAAGTTCACTGAAGTGGGGATGTTCCTGGAAGAAAAATGATTATGTACAAAGGTTTAAAGTCATGACATAGCATGGTTTATTCTGAGTTATAAAAAGACTGGAATTGCCATGATGTGATGAACACTGAGAAATAACTGGAGATAAACCTGGAGAAGAAGTCAGAATTCAAGCCAGAAAGAATCCTTATATAGCCTTTTGGGACTTTATTCTTAGGGAATGGAGAAATGAGGTTAACAATGAAGTCTAAGGGTATATATAAGGCTGTCCTTTTCAGCATTGAATATTCTATTGAAAAATTCAAAATATCCAACCTATTCATCAAGATGACATTGGTTAAAGTTTATGATTGATTCATGTAATGATATGCTATAGGCAGCATTAACTAATCATTACATAAATCAAGCATAGAAGATGTACATGATAATTTAATGAGCTAAAAGAAAAAGAGAATTTTCAACACATTATGTATTGAATCCTAGTTCTACTCCCAATATTGCTTTAGTTGGTAATATTTTTGAGGTAATATTGATATTGTTAATCATTCCTGAAATTTCCTAACTTTTAAAAACATGAGCAATTCCTTTTTTTTATAAAGAGAGAAAAATAATACAACTATTGTCATTTTCACTTTTGAAACATTTAGAAGTGGATTCTGCCCTCAAGTGCTTTGACTGAATGGTATAGAAAGTTAAATAATGGGCCGGCCCCGTGGTGCACTCGGGAGAGTGCGGCGCTGGGAGTGCAGCAGCACGTCCCGCTGCGGGTTCGGATCCTATATAGGGATGGCCAGTGCGCTCACTGGCTGAGCATGGTGCGGACGACACCAAGCCAAGGGTTGCGATCCCCTTACTGGTCACAAAAAGGACAAAAAAAAAAAAAGAAAGATAAATAATATGTTCTTAAAAAGATGACACTACAAAGTATTAAGTGACTCATGAGTGGTGTTAAAAATATGCTTATTTGATGTCACTGCCAGTATATTTAGTCACCAAAGCCAAAAATATCTAGGAGTTATTTTTGACTTCTTCTCTGAGTCATTCTCCTGCCCACATTCAACCATCTACTATGTCCAGACAATTATATTTGCAAAATACTTATCATAGTTGTCTTTCTTACTATTATCACTGTTTTAGCTTAAGCATTCACTATCTCATCAATGAAATAATTCCTAACTGGTTTCCTTTCCAACAGTCTTATTCTTATCAAAGGTATCTCTCACATAGTTGCTAAGATGGATGGCCTAAAACACAAAAATGACCATTTCACTCTTCCGCTTAAAGCCCTTTTTGGTCTTACTCTCAATGGGTTAGAGACTGGGTTGTTAGCATGACATACAAGACCCTACATACCTTAGTCTCTGAATTTTTTTCTAGCTGCGTCAGTCACCAATATCTACTTAATACATACATCATGTGTCAAGACCCTTTCCCCTGGTAACTTCCAATCACATCAGGCTGTTTTTTACATCCATGCCTTTGTTTATGTGCTTAACCCCCACTCTTTGAATTTCCTGCCCCATCTCTACCTAGTCTAGTCATAATTCAAGACTCAGTTTACTTATCACTTCTTCCTGATGCTAAACCTACACTTAGCCTAATTCAAGCTGGATTTTGTACCTCCCTTTTTTGTTTTTTTTATTGAAATGTTCTGCTCACAGCTCTTTTCTTACAGCAATATAGCATTTGCAATGTCTTACTTATGTATCTTCCTTATCCCACTAAATTAATATTTTTGAGAAAAGGTACTGTGTGTTAATTCACTTTATATTCCAGCAGCTAGCACAGAGCATGTTTCATGGTAAGAACTCAAATAAAGAAACAAACAGAAGAACAAATTGGAATAGCTCATAGTAGTTTGAGCAGTTTGTAAACTGTTCACTCAACAAGGGAGATGTCGATTATTCTTAATGATTGGCAAAGAGGCAGACAGGCAAAAGAAGGTAATTCCAAATAAAATGGGTGGGGTGCAGTTTTTACAAAAGCCCCCAGGTTGAAATGCAAAGAAGTTTCAGTGTAACTGAAGTTGAAGAGTTTCTTTAGATGAAAGAGTTGGGTTGGAGTCCTACAGAGGTACTCTAAGTAACACTGCTGAAAAGAGTTAGGGTACATTAAGTAATTTTGAGTCTGTAATGAGTACGACAAAAAATACATTAAAAACTATCCTATCTTGATATTCCCAATATGGAAAATAGTAGAAATAAAATAAAATGAACAGAAGGTTTTCGAAATAATTTAGTACTGAATAACGCTAATAAGAATAGAAAGAAAATGTGTACAATAGAAAAATATTTGCTGGCAGAACGAATATGAAGATCTGAGGAAACAAAACATAGAGGATGATTTGAAATATTCAAAACTGAGAGCAAAAATGATGATACTGTTGTAAATAATAGGGACTAACTCTACAAGGAAACCAATATTAGGGAGTCAATAAAGAGGTTTGGTTTCTTCCATGTTGAGATTAATGTGACTGTGAGATATCCAAGCAGAAATATGGAGAAGGTTGCTGAAAGTGTGTAACTATGTCTTTAAGAGCAGGCGAGGACTGATGACACTACGTTAAAAAATTATGTTCATAAAAGCAAAATGAGATACAACTTCACACCCATTAGGATGGCTACAAACAAGAGATAATCAAATACTGGCGAGGATGTGGACAAACTGGGTCTCTCCTACATTGCTGGTGGGAGTGTAAAATGGTGCAGCCATTCTGGAAAATAGTTTGGAAGTTTCTTTAAAAGTTAAACATAAACTTACCCTGTGAACTGGCAATTCCACACTTAGAAAGTTACCCAGGGGCCCAACGCACCAGCGTGAGACCAGCAGACCCACGTGTCAGAGGCGACCCTCCCCCCTCCTTGGACTCGGAGGGGAGTGCCTGCCTCTGCGGCCCAACCCACCAAGGTGAGACCAGTAGACCTACACAGCAGAGGCAACACCTCACCTCCCCTTGGACCTGGAGGGGAGCACCAGCTCCCACGGCCCGACCTGCCAAGGTGAGACCAACAGACCCAAGAGCACTGAGAGATCATTCTATGACCACAGATTCTAGAACAGGACTCAGAGTGGTTTAGCATAACCACCACCACACCTACTGTCAAGCAAAGACAATTCACAACCACAGTAGCAACCAGGGCCACTCCACAGCCAACCTCAGTGTAATAGAAGAAGCAAACCCTCTACCAAATAACCAAACATCAATGAAAAAATACTAGAACTACAAATAAACAAGAAGAAATGACAACACTGAAAGAATATAGTAATGCTCCAACATCAGACTCCATTGAACAGGGAATCCTTGAAATGTTTGAAAAAGAATTGCAAGCAATGGTCTTAAGAAAACTTGAAAAAATAAAGGAAGACTCAATTACAGAACACAATGAAACGAAAAAATACACAAAATATGAAGGAGGAAATCTACAAAGAGATTAATACCTTAAAAAAGAGTGTAGCAGAACTTCTAGAAATGAAAGATTTGCTCAATGAAATAAAAAACACAACTGAGAACTTGAGCAGTAGGGTAGAGCAAGCAGAAGAAAGAACTTCAGATCATGAAGATGGTCTTTTTGAAATAACTCAGGCAGACAAAAAAAAGGAAATATAATTAAAAATAATGAAGAAAACCTAAGAGAGATAGCAGACAACTTCAAGTGCTCTAAGATCTGAATTGTGGGTATTCAGAAGAGGAGGGGGAAGGAAAAGCTATTGAAAACCTATTCAAAGAGATAGTAACAGAAAACTTCCCAAGTGTCAGGTGAGATATAGACCTTCAGATCCAGGAAGCTCAAAGGTCCCCAATCAGATTCAACTCAAAAAGATCCTCCCCAAGACACATTGTAGTTAAATTTGCAAAGCTCAAAGAGAAAGAGAATTCTAAAAGCAGCAAGAGAAAAGCATTAGGTCACTTATAGGGGAACCCCCATCAGACTAACAGCAGACTTCTCAACCAAAAACCTACAGGCCAGAAGAAAGTGGAATGATATATTCAAAATAATAAAAGAAAAAAAAAAAGCCTGCCAGCCAAGAATTCTTTACCCAGCAAGGCTCTCCTTCAGAAATGAGTGAGAAATAGTGTATTTCCCAGACAAACAAAAGTTGTGGGAGTTCACCAAAATACAACCAGCCCTGGAAGAAATCCTCAAGGGAATCATTCATCTGGATTCTGAATAATGGTGACCACTATCACAAATACATAAGGAAGAGCAGAACACTCTGTTAAAACAAAAATGCCAACAAGAAAGAGAAAGGAGATAAATCATCCCACCTTAAATTCCCAATTAATATTGAAGAAGAGAAATAAAAGGGGAAATAATGATCAAAAGGTATTTAAACCATCTAAACTAAAAGCACTTAAGTGACAGGAATTAAGCAACACTTGTGAATAACTACCTTAAATGTGAATGGACTAAACTCCCTAATCAAAAGACACAGACTGATTGATTGGATTAACAATCTAGACCCAAGTACATACTGTCTTCAAGAGATCCACCTCACCTGTAGAGACATTCATAGACTAAAAGTGAAGGGATGGAAAAAGATATACCATGCAAATGGAAACCAAAAACGAGGAGGAGTAGTTATTCTTATATCAGATAAAACAGACTTTAAAACAAAAAAGACTAAGACGGCCACTAGATAGTGATAAAAGTATCAATCCAGCTAGAAGACATCAATCCTAAATATATATGCACCCTATACTGGAGCACCCAGATACATAAAGCATATACTCTTAGAACTATGGAGTTAAAACATCTATGGTAGGTGATAACTTTAAGAATGGCCTATTTGAAAACATTAAGTACTATAGAGAGATCAAGTAGCATGACTATTAAAAAACAAAACAAACCAAAAAAAAAAAAAAAAAAAACCATTGGCTTTGGCCATTAGAATCTAACTAGTGATTTTCAACTTAAGAAGCCAGAAAAGTAAAGATAAAAGAAAAAGTAATAATTAGAAAAAAAAAAAAAATAGAGAGTGATATATTCCAGAGCTGGTTCTTAGAAAAAAAGACCAACATTGAATTTTTTTTTTTTTTACTTTTTATTTTGTCAATATACAATGTAGTTGATTATTATGTCCCATCACCAAAACCTCCCTCCCTCCCCCCGCAAGCATGTCCTTTCCATTTGCTTGTTGTAAGAACTTAAAAAAAAAATTGTAGTTGTTATATCTTCCTCTCCCCCCCCCGCTGGTTTTTTTGTTTGTTTGTTTGTTTGCTTTTGTGTGTGTGTGTGTATGTATGTGAGTGAATTAATTAATTTATTTTTAGCTCCCACAA
>NW_007739026.1:19807-39312 GCF_000696425.1 Galeopterus variegatus | reverse complement strand
ATAATACATAAGTGCAACTTTGTAATACCTGTGTTTTTCTTTTACTATGAGAATTTCACTACTAACTCGAATATAGTGGTTGAGTCAGAGCTAAAATTTAAATTTAATCTGGTGCTTCATTTGAAGAGAGTCAGTTAAACAAATTTGTAGTAGGAATAATATTTTAAGCATGCTCTCAAACTACTTACATGAACACACTGTTTTCAAGCACCTTCAAGTGTCTAAAAGTATCTATTTCCTCATAAACACTTGACATACTAATTGGAAATCACTTTCATTTCTTTATTGAGGAAGTTTTCTCATGAACCTTTTTTAGATAAATGGTTTCGAGTGTGGCTTTCTTTAACATCTGCACACATGAAAGTACCCAAATTAGTTTTCTTGAGAATTTTCCGCAATTCAGCCTGAACTGTATAAAACTGGGGCTATTGTACAAATATGTATTAATTAATCCCATAAATACGTGCTGGGGACCTGCTGTGCACAAGAGTCTGTGCCAGGCACTTGGGCACTTGTTGACTACAGCAGCTCAGAGTAATTAAGTGTATAATGTGTAAAGGCTCCAGTGGCAATCAACGCAAAGAAGAAAGTTAAAAAGTATCTCTACGTCCCTGAAGAAGGCTATACTCCATAAGAAGAGAGAAATCCACATGTACAAGTGATTAGAATATGAGCTTTGCTTTACCTTTTGCAAATATTTCTCTAGCACTCACCAGGCTTCAAGTATGCCCTACCTGTGATCTCTTATAGGTTTTTTTACAAACCAGGTGAGGTGGGTTCTCTTAGTTTTCTCCCTTTCAACATAAGGTACCTGAAACCAGAGAGGTTAAGAAACCAGTCCAAGACGATACAACCAGTAAGTGCCAAAAGGGAGTCAGGAACAGTTCAGGTGCTCTTAATTTCTTCATCTGAGGCTTCCTGTCCTAATGTGACAAATGGTGATTGCAGAGATTTTCAGACTCCATGCTCTTAGGACCTCTTGTTCCACAACACATACTTCCCCTAACTTCAGCTATGCAAATAAAACTGGGCTAAACTTTGACACAAAACATGCTCATGATTAAAATTGATCTAGATTTTAGCTAATACTGCTAAGAATTGCCATTTATCACATTAATAATTAAAACTGTGACATTTTATATTTATTTAATTTATAAAATTAAATGTGTTTAATTTATAATACGTATAGATACATTTTAAAAATCACAATGTAAAAACCATTGCCATGTTAACCAAATAACATATTTGTGTTAGTAATAAATATGTTTTCCAGAACAACAACAACAAATTACTCAGAAGATGAGTTGTTTCACATTTTTACAAATTTCTTTTTGTGTGGTTACGAAAAGACAACTGGATTCTCAAGGTGCTTCTGAATTTAATCTAAGATACCATAAATCATACAGCCTCTAAAAATGTCCACTGTGTACTTGTAAAAAGATGAAGTTTCTAAATGTAAATATCTTCTTAGTACTATTATGAAAATGAGTTGGTTTATTCCTTCTTCTATTGATGGTCACTTACACTATTTCTGGCTTTCATCTACTTAAAATAAAGCTGCTATGAACATTCTTGCACAAGCGTTTTTGTGAACCCCAGTCTTCATTTCTCTTGGGTAAATGCCTATTTATGAAAGGGCTAGGGATATTTAGTTTTATAAGAAAACTGGCACAACTTCTTCTAAAGTCATTGGAACATTTTTTCCCCCATCTACAGAGTGTGAGAGCTTCTGTTGCTCCATGTCCTCACCAATATTTCCTGTTTGGGGTCTTTTTAATTTTTGTTATTCCAGTGAGTATGTAGAGGTTTGATTGTAGTTTTAGTTTGCATTTTCCAGATGACTAATCATGTTGAAGACTTTTCCTGTGCCTGTTGCCATTTAGGTGTGGGGAATTCTGCTTTGCTCTGCCTGAGGGGATCTGAGAAGGCTTTGTGGACTAGTGGAAGGAGAGGCTTCTGCAGGACAGCCAGGAACACACTCGTGGCAGATGAGAACAGGACACAAGTGGAAAAGCACTGAGAATGTCCAGAGAAGGGAGAGGATTGGGTTCACCTGGAAAATCAGGATGTGTCTTATGAGAGAGTCATGAGAAAGACCCTCAGCAGTAGGTCTATGATCTATACTCAGTCATGAAGTACGTTAAGTTGGACAGTGTACTAGTCCATTTTTGTGTCGTTTATAACAGAATACCTGAAACTGGATAATTTATAAGGAAAAAGGTTTATTTGGCTCACAATTCTGGGACAGCTGCATCTGATGTGGGCTCAGGCTGCTTCTACTCATGGTGGAAAGCAGCAGGCAGCCAGTGGGTACAAGTAGATCACATGGCGAGAGGAAGCAAGAGAGAGAGAGAGGAGGTGCCAGGGTCTTTTAAACAACCAGCTCTTGTGGGAACTAATAGAGTGAGAACTCACTCACTACCCTGACCCAGGGACGTTAATCTATTCGTTAGGGGTCCACTCCCATAACCCAAACTCCTCCCAACATTTCCAAGTTAGGGATCAGATTTTGACATGAGCTTTTGGGGGACAACACATCCAAACTCTATCAGACAGTGAAGAAGCTTAGGTTTATTTAGTAATTCAGGATTCATGATAATTTTGAGCATAAGAATTACATTGATTGGACTTGTCTGTGTCCAAAATAGGGTGGACGGGAGAAAGCATGATATTGGGTGGCTGGTTAGGAAGCTAATGTAACATTTCACATGAGAGGGGTGAATGAGAAGTTTAGTTGGATTTGAGCTGGATGTTAGCAGAGGAAATGGAAAGGAAGCAATGGGTACATGGCATCATTGGGAGAACTCATGGCACTTTTACTGGGATGTTGAGGGCAAAGGAAAGAAAGTACCAGAGGCAAATCTGGGGCATTTATCCCATGGCAGGTGCAATAGAGGTATCATTTCCACAAATAAATGAGCATAATATTTCAAAGCACAGGGTCTGGTTCAAACCTAGCTCTCCTTTCTGGTTGGGTGAAACAGGAAATTTATTCAGCCTCAATGGCACAATTTATTCATTATAAAATAAATACAACTAGAATGCCTACTTCATAATATTATTGGCACTAATTCACTTAATTCATCTATTTCTTCAACAAATATCTCTACTCTTGAAATGTAGAGAGTAATGCATGATACATTGTGAATACTCAGTAAACACTAGGTTGGCTAATAATGAATAGAAAATTAAGACATATTGAGGGGGGAGTTCATTTATACACATTCTGTGCTTAAATTGCCCTTTGCCATTGAGAAAGCACTTTTGAACTGATTATTGTATTCAGTTATCCTACAAACCTTGTGATTTAGGTATCCATTATCCCAATTTAACTTACTATGATAGAAGCCAAAGATGGAGATGTGAAGATCATCTGAAGCTAGGACCCAGAGGGAGCCCAGATGTGGTGGGCATGGGAGAAGATGAAGGACCTGGGGAGTTCTCCAGTGGAGAGGGCAGGAAGCCCAGATCTGGAGAGAGGTGTCGAGGGTAGGAGGGATATGCCCTTCCCAGCATCAGAAGACACAGAGACCTCTTGCTAATTAATGTTTCCCCATTCCAGCTCCCCATCCCTGACTCCCCAGCAGCATTCACTCTCTCTCCATCAGAGCTGAGGATTTCTTCCGTCCTGCACTGATGCTTCCTCTTGAGCTCTCCTGCCTCCTTCTCCCAAGGCCACCTGTGAGATGGGACACAGTGATGCTATCAGGAAGATCGAATTTCCTACTTGTAAGCTCTTGGCCATCTGATACTAACTAACAGAATAACCAAATAATCCACCAACTCTGGATACTCAACCAGGTCATAGATGCAAAACTACCAAAGAAAGCTTTAATCAATATGAGAAAAATTCAGCACATAAAGGAATTGATGTAATCTCCTTGGACTGAATGTAAAATGTTGATTAAAACATAGATTTTCTGGAAAATAAAATCCTTCAAAATCTTAGGTCAGAGCATACCAAAGAGAATTCTATGAGGGATAACCACTGGTGATGCCTCAGGTGCCCCATTCAATATTCATGTGTTCTCAGAGCAGAAGGTCCTGTGCAAGTCAATGTCATACTTTGAAATGCAGTTCTCTGAAAAGCAGAAGTCAGCACTCACCAGAAAATACTGACTGAAATTCAGATTTGGGCAAAGCAGTCTTTGTACTGTACATATTTAACAAGCAAATTTCTTTATGTTTGTCAAAAAGAGAGTTAAGTACTTGTTTATCTCTTCAGATAAATGTTACTTCCTAACACTGAGATTCTGGTGTTTATCGTTATTTCCTGGGTGGAAGTGAAGGTACCTCGCTGTGCTGCCCTGGATGGCAGAAGGATTCACCAGGAAGCACATGGCTTTTCTTTCTTCTCTCGTTCTGCTTTTGAGCCTGGGGATCAGCAGAATAATTATCCAGAGACAGGTTTGTGATATTCAATCTTTCATGCAAATAAAAAAAGGACTTGTTTTCCCAATGATTTGACTTACCAAACAGAGCTTGGGTCACTGCTTTGGGATTCTGTAAAGAGAGAAACCAGCCTCACGTTCAAAGGAAAAATATCTTTAAGTTCATCACCTTCAGATGCTATTCTGCTGCTACACTTTAGTATTTCAAGCCTGATAAAGGATCTCGAAAAAATTACTACTTAAATGTGTATTCAGGCAGTCTCTTAATAATTAGAGCTGTAAGGGTCTGCATACTTCAGTGGGATTTAGACCTTCTGAGTCCTAAAACTTGCACCTTGAGGTTGCAACTCTTATTTTTATCTATTTTTCCACAAAATTATTTATCTCAATCAAGAGAGATTTATTGAGGTTCAACTCTGTGTCAGGCACTCACTCCTCCAGGCAATGGGGATACCAGATTAAAAAGTCAGATTAGGTTTTACTCTCATGGAGCTTACATTCTGTGAGAGAAAGATATGTAATAAACAAATACATATTTTAAAAATATTCTATAAGTGCTATGCAGAGAGTTAAAGTATAGCAAATGCTGAGAGTTGCTAGGTACAATGGACAGTGGGAAAGGGGTACCTTCTAAGCCACCCAGGGTCTCAACTACTTGTTTGTGAGTGCGAGTGACTCAACCATAGTCTGGGCAGAACACTGAATTAATCTGAAATGGAATGAATGTTAAATTTTCCTTCTGCTCTGCCATGCTTCCCTCTCTCCCCTTCAAGCATTGTTTCTGAGAGCACTCCCTAGCAAACCTCTTGAATGCAAATCAGTGTTCAGACTCTATTTCAGGGAACCCTCCCTAAGAGAGAGGGGACGTATGTGATCAACCTGGCGAGAGTGGATGGAGGATCACTGAGTGCATCAGTCATTCCAGTTCTAAACCCCTCCCTGTATCCGAGCCCTTTGCCCTGAATTTCCTCTCACTAAGGAGGCACACTTGGTTTCATGTATTTTCTCACCCGTGATTCTGCTCATGCAGCTGCTTTGGCTAATGGAATGTTAGCAGATGTGATGTGTGCAAATAGTTGAAAGTGTGGTTGGGTTTGCCCTTGGCTTGCTGTTCTGCTATCTCCAGAACATGCCTGGGCTCACCAGCCGGAGGATGAAATGCAGGGAGCAGTGTTGAGTTGACCAGTTGTCCCAGCCAAGCCCTCCCACTCAGCTGACTGACATTCACTCACTGCACATGTGAGTGAGCCCAGCCAAGATCAGAAGCACTTCCCAGGTGGAGTTCTAATTCAATCACCCATAGACTCAAGAGCTCACAAAGGCTTGCTACTGTATGCCCCTGAGTTCTTATGGTTGTTTGCCATGCAGAATCCTTCTGTCAATAGATAACAGAAGGATTGCTAGTTCCCAATTAGAAGTCTGGGGCCGGTGGCCCATGTATCCACACAGATGTCCAGTGGGCAAGTAAGCATTTGACATGCTTAGTATCAAGGATCACGAGGCGGGTCATTCCTCTGTGCTGGTTGTTCTCCTTTCTCCCTGCCAAGGTTCATTTTCTGCCCTTCTCTGCTCAGTTCATACCCCTGTGGGCTACACACGCAGACTCCCTTCTTTTTGGAATTCAGCTGGCTTTGGTTAATGGGGTGTTCCAGCAGATCAGAGGGTGAAAGAAGAGGAGGGTGGCTCCATCCTAGCATCGACATCAGGTCTCACGAAGGAGCTGTGTCCTTCTATGACTACCTGTGATTAATTACAAGGAGGATCCTCTGTGGGTCCAGCTTATACCAATTTCCTCCCTGTCCTTTCAGATTTAGAGATAAAAATTGTTTCTCCTTGTTTCCAGATTCTGAATGTCTCAGTATCCCTTATGGGTTTCTTTAACCATGCTATCTCTCCAGTCCCTTACTTAGACTTTCTGGGAAAGTAGCTGGGAGTATGAAGAGAAAATCCTGGCTGAGAAGAATCATGGGAATGAGATCCCAAATCCCTGGCTGACAGCAAAGCTCTGCATGCACAGGAGAGATCTCGGTGGGATAGCAGAAAAATCAGGCAATAAAGAGAAATCTTCCCTTGCACCGTGGAGTGATGTGCGGCCAGATCCGTCACACCCCGCCCTTCATCTCACTTTGTGCAGCTCCGTCAGCAAGAAGCCTGAGGCATCAGAGCATAGAGTCCAAATGCAGCAGAGCAGCTGGAAATGAGGGGTAACCCCAGAAGCAAGGAACTCACGGGGAGGGTGAGCCTGTCTCTGCCCAAATCCTTGACAGACCACCAAATTTCATGTTGAAAAAGGAGCTAAGAGGTTACAAGAAGTCAGGCTAAGGAGCAGCACTAGGAAAACTGGAATCTATTCCATGCCACCTACACATGGCTGCTTGAAACAAAAAGACGTATGTATACCTCTTTTGCTGGTCAAAATAGTGTTCTTTTTTCTTCACTCTTAAAATGATTTTTAGCACTCCTAAATCATACACCTGATGCTCAACTCTGTTACAAAGTTTTCTAAAAAGAGGAGTCTAGTAATACATTTGATACTTTCAGAGTATCTGGTATATGCTACATTAGTGTGTCCAATTGACCCTGGTGGAATACACAGATCCACTGTGATATTAGTGTGCAGAGCTTGAGGCCTCTGCCAAATGTTGTCAGATCCCACATCTAATAGACATCTCCAGAATCGATGTGCGAGAGAAGAGGTGAGGCTGTTTTGTCTGGATCAGTTCTGGAGCTGCCTGGTTAAGGATGCGACCAAGCCGGATGTGGCCATTCAGTTGGCCAAGAACAGTGAGCAGCTAGGGCTTTAACATGCATTTTCTTTCTTACTTCTCTGAAACAGAAGATCACTAGGTGTTTAAAGCAATTGTTTTATCTGCTTGGAAAACATGTTTACAATGTCAGACATCACTGAGTGCATAGTGAAGGTTTACATGGATTACACTGTAATGTGATCTTCCAAGACATGTTTCATTTATAATTTGATTAGAAACCATTTACACTGGAGGGTAAGGGGCTCTAGATCCTAGTCCAAATTGAGGAAGGTCTTGTGAACTTCTATAAAAGCTGTTCTGGCCCACCAATTTTAGAGTATTTTAAAAGTATGAAGTAATTGAAAAAAATGAGAAGTACTTTGGAATTCACTATGGCATTAATAGTGAAGGAGAACTAATTTACTTTAGGTCTAAGGAACTCAAACTTGAAGGTAACTAAAACGGTCTTATATGTTAAACTCCATAGTCATTTTATATGTCTAACCATTTCATATGTTAAACTCATTATCTTGAAGATCTTAATGCTATTCAACTTCAAAATTTTGTTAAAAATCCATCCCATCTACTTGTAAATCTCTCCCATTTTCTTGATTCACAGATGTATGCTTTATCTGTTTAATAATGACAATATAATAATAATAATAATAATAAGTAATAATAATAATGATGATGATGCCTATCTTCACAGACAGGGGAAAGCCTAGTCATTTCATAATGCTAAATAAAGCTTAAAACTATTCTGTGTCTTTCTGAATTATATATATTCATTAAAATCTCCACTGATAAAAGGTTTTTCTCAGGATTTGCTTTTGAAAACCTTTATAAAAATAATTGTTTTAAGAGTAGTTAGCATCTCCACACTTCATTTTTTGCCTAAACTAAAAACCCATTTGAAACCAACATCCTGGCCAGGGGCGAGGACAGAATAAAAGCCCCAGTTAAATAAACGGAGAAAGAAAAGTCTCAGGCTCTCTAGGCTGACGTGGCTTTACAAAGGCACAAAGACAGCCAGAGCAGCAGATGCCTTAAAGTGGACAGAAGAGTGGGAGCATGTGTCCTTTCCCATCGGGATCCTATTCATTATTTATTTCGATGTTCTCTGAAATTGCACCTGGCTGCAAAATATGGAAAGTGAGCAGCGAGAAGCTCCCAAGGCAATATGACATTACCACAAACACACTCACAAGTCACCCTGGGTCCCCATGGCTCTCACAGCTAGAAATCAGATCCACAGTACAGACCAGGACCCAGTGTGGCTGACTGACAGTGACTGTAACCCACTGGACTCTCATCAAAGTGTCTTGTCTTGGATCAGGCTCAGGGCACATTTAGAAATCATCTGCCATCTAGTCTCAATGTCCTGTGCTGGGAAACAATATTGCATTCTCCCTGGCCCTCAACTTCAATGTGTAAAGATTAATTCATTTTTTATTCAACCTTTAACTGCACTACTCCAGATAGTAGTCCTCAGGAAGTTATGCTGAGAATCTATTCACCTATCATCTACCTATCATCTATCTATCTATCATCAATCTATATATCTCTGCATATCTGTCTAAATATGCTTTTTTCCTTTGGAAATACCTTATAGGATATAATCATGTCCTCAGAAACATAGCACTAACATATTGTAAAAATTATGAAACAACTTACTGACTTATAAGACAAATGTCAATCGTATTCTTTAAACACTAGAGTTATAAAGGGTTTCACAATGTATAAAGACTGTTATTACATTGTTCCTTTGCTCTTTGTGTTCTAACTTTAGTAATTCTAGCTCAACCTGCAATTTTTCATGTAGCTCATTGCATTCCATACTCAGTGTGATGCTTGTACTGACAAGAGCACTGCACTCCAAGATGTACAACTTAGAGAATTTGACTCGTGGAACATGTATTCAGTATGTACCAGGCATTGTGGAGGGTGTGGATTGGCAATCAAAAAAAAAAAAAAAAAAGGAGCAAACCTTTTCACATTGATGCTTGGGCTTCCTGCCAGCATGGCAGCTGAATTCCAAGAAGAATTCCAAGAGGACAAGTTCCAGTGAGTAAGTGCTTCTCAAGACCCCTCTGCATCAACATTGATGATGTTTTATCAGCTATATTCAGTCACATAATGACACCCGGAGTCAGTGTGGAGGGGACTACACAAGAATGTGAATATCAGAAGATATGGTACATAGGAGCCTATCAATGTACCATTAACCAGAGGAGGAGTGTATAAAAGGACCAAATGCAAAATAATTTTCTTTTTGCTCAAACAGGTAAAGAAAGTAGAAGGGGAGAGTGAATCCAATGATTTGTAAACTATATAAAGGACTAAACACAGGGAGGAAAAGGAGTGAGGGCTTGTACGTCGGTAACTGAGAGCATAGTGGTGTCAGTGACATACCAGGTAAATCAGGGGAAGAATTGCTTTGATCGAGCATCTAACGAAAGCCTACTGATTCAGCCCCCATTCGAAACAGATGAATATCTGGCCAATCTGTAAAGGCTTCCCCATCGAGATGACACACAGGAAACTTTGCACATATTACCACATTCAGGTTCTAAGAGCTATCATTACTTGATTTCCCTGTAGGCAATCACCATTGGGAGGAATATCTGAAGGTACGATGCCAGCTCTTCACTGTCCCTTCCCAGTGTGGTGCCGTGCACCCATCCTCAAAGTACCAAGGAGAGCTATCATTACTTGATTTCCCTGTAGGCAATCACCATTGGGAGGAATATCTGAAGGTACAATGCCAGCTCTTCACTGTCCCTTCCCAGTGTGGTGCCGTGCACCCATCCTCAAAGTACCAAGGAAGGGTACAGGCTGGTGGAAACTTCTTTTTCTGGATCATTGTTATGAACAGTTAGGAGCCATCTGTCACACTTCCCTGAATGACCCCTGTAGCTCAACAGCCCCATAGCACTGTTGTCTCCCTCAGGCCACTCCTCTGACTTGCCACCTCTGGCCGGGCTGCCCCAGCCTCCCGTTCTCTTTTGCTATTGGACATGGAAATAACCCTCAGGCACAGCTGCCTTCCACCTTGACAGCCTCCGTGATATTAAGTCGTTCTACCTCTCTGCCATCTACTTGTTAAGTAAGGAAAGCAGGCATGATGATCTTCAAATTACCTCTATCTCTAAAATCTATTATTTCAGTATTAAAAAACATTATAAGTAACCATCTAAGGCTAACCTGCATGTTTGCATAAAGTCAAACCAACAAAACCATAAAGTTGACCAAGAAGACTAAATTCAGTTACCCCAAATAAAAGATTTACTGTTCACAAAACTGGAGCCAACCATGTTTAGATGGAAATAAGTTGTTTACTTATAATAGAAATTTATACATTTACCAATGTTGGTCTTTCTACTGGTTAAAATCTCAGATAGAGCTCTTCCACATCCAAATTATTTAACCCACTGCCAAAGAACACCTATAATAATAACATCTGTAAAGCACAGATTTTTAATGCAAATATCAAAATCTGCCATGTGAAATAGTAATGAAATATTAAAATGTGTGGGTGGCTAACATGAAAAAGCATGTAGGTTCTCACTGAATGTTTGAGCTGCTTTCTAAAAAATGATGAATGACATTGTACATGAACAAAAGCACTGGGAAACTTTGACTTTGACCTAGGAAGAACTAGAAATAGTTCTATATTTTCTTCTGTAAACACAGAAATTGGTATCTTTTTTATACTTCTCTTTCCTTCACCGGGATTGTTTAACTGAATATTGGTTAGTATCAGTGAGAAATAACCAAAACAAAAATAAAATTAAAACCCTTTCAGATTTGCTCCTAAGTGACTTCATATGTCAGTAAGACCTACAGAGTAGTCAGTCTTGCAGTTGTACTACATATTGCATTTTTTTAAAAGAGGTGGAATCTATGTAAGAGAAAAGAACTTTACAAATCTCAATAGTGTAGGAGAGAGATGGAAATCCATTCCAAAACATGACTCTCCTCTCAATTTTTGAGACTATACTTATAATTATTTTAAGCATCTATTTTAAATGTGACATAATGTATAGGAATACCTAGGAAGGAGGCCCAAACAGCACCTCTGTTTAACTAATAAAGTTCTAATCTCAAAGAAAATAAATTATATCTTCATTATCCACACATCTCTTTGTGTCTTAAGATATGTCTGAGGTGATGGATATGCTAAATACCATGATGTGATCATTGCACACTGTATCAATGTACCCAAATATCATCTTGCATTCCATAAATACATACAATTATCATGGATCAATTAAGAATAAATTTAAAAGGAAAAAAAAAAGAAATACAGAAAATAGTAGGGCTGGATGACATGCAGAATTTAATACTTTGTATTAAGCTTGGAACTGCACATAAAATTGGTTAAGAAGAAACAGTTGCAGTTATTGAAGCAAATGGATACTATCTAAATTCAATGTTCTCTCCACCCCTTATCTGAAGGAAATAACACTCAAGCCAAAGCTAAAATGAATTGGCTCACAGTCTCCCTGCTGCACACTTTTATTGCTTAAACACCCCTCCCCCATGTTAACATTTACAATGTAGCAAAATTATTAGCTCATTATACAGTAAAGGGACAGAGGGAATAAATAAAACATTACAAACCCAAAGCAATTATATCAGACATCCCAGAAACAAACACTATATTGATAAACTTCGGTCACCAAGATAATTGACTTTTTCAATATCTGACAATTTTTAATATCTAACAATTTGCTAAATTGCCAAAGCATCGGAGGCTGTGTCTGATCCTGCCGAGGGGACAAGAAAGCTGCTCTGATCCCCTCCTCTCTCGTGCACAATCAGCCCTTTGCACCCTTTGCCTATTCCAACATATCCTATTCCAATAATGCAAGGAGTATGCTTTTAAAACAAGACGTTTATGTAGAATTCATTGGGTCTTCAAAAATTATTATCTTCTGAATTTACATGTGTGTGTGTACACATGCTTTTGTCTAAGTCAGGGGCAGAAGAGCTGCATTTGGGAATTCTGTTTCACTATGGGCAAGGACTCTGTCCCTTTTCTTGATGCAGCAGCTGTAGAGTAAGCATGCAGCATCATAAACATCAAAGGGCCGGTGGCACTGTTCATGTTTGATGTGTTATCAGAGTTAGATGGCACGGAAACACTGACTGACATTTGAAATTCAGGCATGCTCCAAGCCCAAGTCCCTCATATCAGTGAGAAAGACAGAAGCACACCCAGAAAAGAGCAAAGGGCAAAGTTCTACTCTTCCCTCTGGCATTACAAGTTCCAATTGTCCAGTGAGTACGATTGACTGGAGCCAGTCTGCCAATGAGCATGACTCTGAGACCGTGAACAAATGATCTCATCTCTCTGCTCCTCAGTTTCCTTATCTGGGAAATGGGGCTAACAGCCTTGAAGAGTTGTTGTGGGAATTAAACGAGGCAGTGTGTGAATACCTACCGGACTACCTGACACAATTATTACCTGCTCTCTCTCCTGTGCAGACCTCACTGCCACCTAAGACCTTGTCATGCACTAAGGAATCCAGAACCTTCTCTGTGAATACCTACCGGACTACCTGACACAATTATTACCTGCTCTCTCTCCTGTGCAGACCTCGCTGCCACCTAAGACCTTGTCATGCACTAAGGAATCCAGAACCTTCTCTCTATGGCTGTCTTCCCTTCTGTCCACTCTCTCTGGAAAATGTCTCTCCCTCTTTTGGCTCCTGAATCTAAATCTCTGGCTCACACCTGTTCTGAACTTGGGAATTGTTTCTCTAGCACCTCACAAGATGTCCTTGCCTACTTTTCTTACAGACACTTAATGTCCTTCTGGAGATCAAACTCACTCGTTCTCTGGTGTAGACCTGCTTGTTGACCAGCACCACCACAACACCATTGCACCATCATCCAGCTTAAACATCAAGGCACACCCTGAATCCCTCCCTCTCTCCCTCCACCCAATCATGACTAGTTCTGAGAAGCCTTATCCTAACATTTCTAGGAAGGGCCACTTCCTGCCTGTCCCCGTGGCCACTGCCCTAGTGCAGATCCTCTTCATCTCGTCTCCCTCCTACTCCAGACCTCTTCCCAGCTAATAGCCAGTGACCCCGTTTGTCATTTTCATGACCATTTGTCATCTTGGTTTCTGTAGTGGATTGAATTACTCACTGAGGCTTAAATCGTGTCCCCCAAATTTTATGTTTTAGAAACTTGGCCCCCACTGTGACTCTTAAGAGGGTGGGAAACCTTATTATGGTAGTTGAAAGGTGGATCCTTGAAGGGGTGATTGGATTGTAGGACCCTGCAGTAGTGAATGGATTAAAAATGGTGGTCAGTGGTGTGGTTCTGAGGCTTTAAAAGGAAAGGAAAGTCTGTCTTTCTCTCTGCTTCCACCATCTTGCATTGAAAGATTTCCCAGCCTCGGAAACCATAAGCAATAAATTTCATTTTGTTTACAAATCTCCTGGTTGCAAGTATTTTTTTTACAAGCAACAGAAATGAACTAATAAAGTTGAATATTTTAAAATAAATTTTATGTCCCATTGTTCCCATCCCCGGCCCTTTTCCTTTCTCTCTCTCTCTGGAGGTACATGTTATTCCAGTCCATAATTTCATATTTTTATTACATATGATCACATCGATAAATAATGCAGGGTATTGTGTTGCATTTCATTTAATTTATAGAAACCATATCCTGTGTCACCACTTGCTTTTCCCATGGTGAGCCTTCTAATAGAGGATTGTATCATTGCATATGAAGATCAGTAGCTCCCCAGTGCTTACAAGTGAGTCTGGAAAACTCAGCATGTGCTAAAGGTCCGAGGTGAGATGTCCTGTGCCTACTTCTTTCTGTATTTCATCTGCACACACACACACACACACACACACACACACACACACACACACACACACACACACCTGAGACTCGATGTTTCTGACAACCTGCTTAGCAGCTTGCCATGTCCTAAGGCACAAGTGTGTTCTCACTTTCTTGCATACACCTCCTCTTTATTCCCATCCAGAACTCTCCATCCCTCTCCCACTTGGCATCCAAGTCTCCCTGATGGAAACTGAATCCTTTTTCAAGACACAGCCCACTCACCTCCTCCTTTGCAGTGTCCATCAAACACCCCATCCCATGGCACTTACAGGCACCCATCGGACAAGGGGTGGCCAGTTCTTCAAGTGGCTGTCCTCTGCATACTTGTTCACACACCTCTCCCGCTCTTCCAGAGCACATGCTGAGCCACATCTTGACTGCTCTTAGAAAAGAGCAGAAGACCCACGTACAGTGGTAAAAGGGTAGTTGGAAAGACTGTTAGGGAGGAAAGGTATCATCCATCTGTTGCACATGAGAAACTGAGGCTCAAAGAGCTCCACTAACCCAGTGTCTGGCCACAACAAAGTGAGTGAGTTACAGCAGGGTCCAGATACTACTCTGGGTCTGTTATTTCAAATAAGTGTAAAGACAAAGTCACACATGCAGAGTAACATACAAGCGTTTCCTTAGGGCATTGCTAAACGTTGCTCTACTGAACATATGATGAAATGGAAAAGTTACTTTGGGCACAAGTAAAATGTGATTTAAAAATTTCAGAGACTTTTATTTTAAAAAAGATTTGTATCTTGTATACCTAAACATACTATGTGTGTGTGTGTGTGTGTATTTTTAAATATAGTTTCTAAATAAAGTTTCACCCTGTCATATTTTACATAAGAAAAAATCCAGGAGGCAACTCAAAGTGTATGGTTTGTTTTCTGATGCTAAAGTGCTTGGAGCTGTTTCTTAAACATCAGACACACACCTGCAAGGAACCTCGCCTGAAGACCTTTCTGTCCCCCTGATAGCCATGTGGCTTGCTCCTCTCTTCTTCTCAGGGAGGCTGTCCCTGGCCACCTTACTTAAAATTACAATGCTTCCCATCCACCTTCCCCACTCACTTCCCTTGTCTGCAATTATCATGACCACAACTCGTGTGTGCTGTCTCTCACCCCACTAGAATGTAAGTTCCACAAGAGCAGAGACCTTCATCTGTTTTGTTCTTAAACAGTCCCTGAAGTGTAGTAAGTGATCTCTCAATATTTGTTTCAATAAATAACTCTAAAAAGAGAAAGAGCTTTAGAATAGGACAGACCTGGGTTTAACTCAGTCTCCTTGACTTACTGCCTCTGCAAACTTAGATGCATTCCTTCGCCAAGCTCCCTGAGCCTCAGTGTGCTCATCTACAACACGGGGCTAACAACATACACTTCTGCAGATCGTGAAGGGAAACACAAGGAGAAGACATGTGTCGAGCATGGATCATAGGCCTGCAGTAAACACCAGTTGCTTTCCTCTTTCCCAAAAGGCCCTATCTGACTCACACATATTTGCCATCAGGAAACCCAACACTGGCTAATACAGGTCCAGAGTAATGATGCTAAATAACAGATGCAAAAGTGCAAGCTTCACAATTGCACAAGNTGTGTGTGTGTGTGTGTGTATTTTTAAATATAGTTTCTAAATAAAGTTTCACCCTGTCATATTTTACATAAGAAAAAATCCAGGAGGCAACTCAAAGTGTATGGTTTGTTTTCTGATGCTAAAGTGCTTGGAGCTGTTTCTTAAACATCAGACACACACCTGCAAGGAACCTCGCCTGAAGACCTTTCTGTCCCCCTGATAGCCATGTGGCTTGCTCCTCTCTTCTTCTCAGGGAGGCTGTCCCTGGCCACCTTACTTAAAATTACAATGCTTCCCATCCACCTTCCCCACTCACTTCCCTTGTCTGCAATTATCATGACCACAACTCGTGTGTGCTGTCTCTCACCCCACTAGAATGTAAGTTCCACAAGAGCAGAGACCTTCATCTGTTTTGTTCTTAAACAGTCCCTGAAGTGTAGTAAGTGATCTCTCAATATTTGTTTCAATAAATAACTCTAAAAAGAGAAAGAGCTTTAGAATAGGACAGACCTGGGTTTAACTCAGTCTCCTTGACTTACTGCCTCTGCAAACTTAGATGCATTCCTTCACCAAGCTCCCTGAGCCTCAGTGTGCTCATCTACAACACGGGGCTAACAACATACACTTCTAAGACCTGGGTTTAACTCAGTCTCCTTGACTTACTGCCTCTGCAAACTTAGATGCATTCCTTCGCCAAGCTCCCTGAGCCTCAGTGTGCTCATCTACAACACGGGGCTAACAACATACACTTCTGCAGATCGTGAAGGGAAACACAAGGAGAAGACATGTGTCGAGCATGGATCATAGGCCTGCAGTAAACACCAGTTGCTTTCCTCTTTCCCAAAAGGCCCTATCTGACTCACACATATTTGCCATCAGGAAACCCAACACTGGCTAATACAGGTCCAGAGTAATGATGCTAAATAACAGATGCAAAAGTGCAAGCTTCACAATTGCACAAGGAAAGTAGCATATGCCCAGGATGTGCTCCAGTGATGGAGACCACGCAGGTACCTATGCAATCCACCCAGTGAATAACTGATGTGCATTCCAAGGGACTCTGCTCTTTTTGGGGAAATTACTGTGCCCAACTGTGTATATACATACTTGTATATACACACATCATTATATATGTATAATCAGTAATTATGCAAACACACAAAATGTAAGTAGCTGAGCAGCAGCATCAGAAGGGGAGGCCCATGTGGTCTAAGCCTGTGCAGCTTCTCCGAGGGATCCAGGCACCATCTTTTATCCCCATTTCTCCCTCTGACATATTCACCTTCTACCTTGTCCAGTTTTCTTGGGTGTATAATTAATTAATCAGTATGCGGTGGCATTATCTGGTTCATGGTGAGGACCATCCAGTTTGGGTGGAAGGACCCACAGCCCTACTTTCTCCACCAGAAACCTGGGAGCCTCCGGTAGGTCACTGCCTTGGGATCCTGCCTAATGGAGCATGGCTGCTTTTCCAGAACGTTCCTCCCTCATAAACCATGAACTACAGGAAGTGTTCTAATTTGAAAAAACAGTATATTATTGAATTTGTTTGTCCTATCATCTTGATCCTGTGTAAGCCTTCAGCATTCAGGGTTTCCTGATATTAGATTTAGATTTTATCTTAAACTCTATCTGGCCAGAACAATCTGAATGAAAACTCCCTTGGCTAAAGCCCACCAGGAAAACAGAGCAGATTCGCACTCTCTTGAGCAATCAACAGTAATATCAGGATTTAGTGAACTCACTTCAAAGGAAATTCACATCTCAGCATATACAACTGGTTGGGCCAAAAATAAACATTTAGTTCGACTTACAGATCATCTGTACAAAAATTCAGAACTCTTATTTAATCAGATTTACAGCCCATTTTATTTATTAGAGGAGCTAAAACCATCCAACTATTTACATAGAGTTTATAGAAATCTACAACACAGAGGTCTGGATATATGAGCACAATTACTATGTTCCGTGTCCCGCAGAAAGTATGCATGAAATGTCAATATCCTTCCACTGGTTCTCATTAGCTGAGTGATGTTAGTAAGTGTGTCATCCTCTCATTCTGACCTAAGAATGCGGTCTAGACATCTATTCATTTATTTAGGTTTTTCAAAAATTTTACTAACAATATTTTACGGTTTTCAGTGTAAAGGCATTCTTCCATCCCTAGCCTCACATTCCATAGAAAACCTTGATCAAAATGCAAGTTGCACAAAATTGCCTTAGGGAATAAAATATATAATAATAAATAAAATATACTTTGTTTAGATAGTGTCTTACACTCAGACTAAGGGAGATCATCAGAGAAAGTCACAAAGCTGACTGGGGATGTCTGATTCATATTTTTCCAGTCTCACTGAGAGTTGTTTATATGTGTATGTTTATGTATTATAGTACTGCATCATATATGAGATTTGCAAATATTTTCTCCCAGTCTGTGGCCTGTCTTTCCTTCTCTTCAGAGCACCTTTCAAAACAGAAATGTTTGATTTTGTGAAGTCCAATTTATTACTTTATCCTTTTGGGATCATACTTCTGGGATCATATCTAAAAAATCTTTACCTAATCCATGATCACAAAGATTTTTATCTTAAAAGTTTATTTTTTTAGATTACTCACATAATATATAATTTAAAAAGTATTATTAAAAATTACCCTGGGTCAACAGGTGGAAACTGAAGCAGTTGTCCAGAAAAGGCCAAGGGATAGGAAGGATGGTGAAGACAACACTTGTTAACGTAGTTGAGTTATGGTCCCCACGAGTTCATTTTTAACTTGGTGAAGGATATGGAATGAGACATTTTTTCTTCTTTACACATGAATATTGCAACATATTTAAGAGAAGCTTTCTTGATTGAATCACCTCTGTACCTTTGTTGGAATTCACTTCTGCATGTATGCGTGGGTCTGCTTCTGGACTTTCTTCCATTCCATTGATCTATTTGACTGTAGTAAGACCAATACTACACTGTCTTGATTATTGTATCTTTATAATGAGTCCTGGAGTAAGGTAGTGTTACTCCTTTTTTTTTTTCTTTTTTCAAAGAAAGTTGTATTTGCTATTCTAGATCCTTTGAAATTCCATCTGACATTTAGAACAAGTCTGCCAATTTCTACACTAAAAGGATGCTCAGACTTTTATTGGAATTAAGTTGAATGTAATAGAGTAATGTGGGAAGAATTGACTTCTTAGCAATATTTGACCTAAAAGTGTGGTCTAGACATCTATTCATTTATTTAAGTTTTCAAAAAATTTTATTAACAATATTTTATAGTTTCCAGTGTATAGGAATTTCACACCTTTTATAATATTTATCATCTGTCTCATATTTTTGATGTTATGGTGAATGCTGTATTTTTTTACTGAAATGGAATTGGTTATACATATTTGTGGGGTACAGAGTTGAGTATCAATACCTGTGTGATGATCAAGTCAGGATGATTATCCTATTCATCATTACAAAAAGAATCATTTCTTTGTGTTGAGGACATTCGATCTCCTCTTTTCTACTCATTTGATAACATGCAGTTAATTATTATTAGTTATAGGTGCCTAGCTCGACTGTACATCAATAGAGCTTGTTTTTCTTAACTGGCTGTTCTGTGTCTGGAGCGGTCCACGCCATGGCAGGATCCTAAAGGAGTCAGCTTGGGCTGCCCTCTCCGAGTTGGCAAGGCCACTGGAGGGAAAACTGCTGGCAAGGTTGGAGCTATGAGCACTTGCTACAACCATAAGGGTTCCTGCCTTGGCTTCATGGCTTTTGCCTTCTCTTTTGATATTTTGGTTAGAGTGGCAGTTCTCTGAATTCCCAAAAGATTATAAAAATAACACAAATAATTATGCAGTCATTGAACTAAACATTCCTACAGAGGATCCGAGTAAATTGGACAACTTAAAATTATTCCCTTGTAATAAATTGACCACACCAACATATG
>NW_007739026.1:14789-18851 GCF_000696425.1 Galeopterus variegatus | reverse complement strand
GGTATTAATGGGAAATTATATGATTGGGATAAATTAAGTATATGGGAACAAAACTGTAGAACCACCTTTACTTGCTGGTGTCCAGTTTTAATAAATCATTAAAAATCAGGTATTGGGATAAAAATATATTCTGTAAAATTATTAAACCTGCAAAATTAGATCTTAGAAAAATAAGAGAGTGTAACTGGTCTTGTGAGGGATGGTGCTGTGCACAACAACACTTTAACACTTAGATCAAGATTATAGGGCCACAGCGAATTCATAACCTCAAAATGTGCCTGATAATGCTGCTCAAATATCCACTGTTCTTTTTCCATATGAGCAGTAGGTTCATTCCATTAGAACATAAGATCATTACACCCCCATTAGAATTTAAATGTTAACATTGTTCCTTTTAGCAAATTTGTACTTAGATTTAGCAATAGACATAGGTCATATGATAGTACTGTCACTTTGTTACTACAATAGTCCCACCCTGTTAATAGGGTAGATATTAACCACAGCTTGCCAACCGGAAAAGGTCACAGGTTAACTTCAGAACAATGAGAAGATGGTCCCAATCTGATAACCTGATACCAAAAGGAGGAAGCACGAGCTGATCACCTGAGACATGCTAATGAAGGAAAAAAACTGGCTTCCCCTATCCTTTTTAAATTATTAATTCAAGCTTGCTGATGTAATAAAAATGGTACCCAAAAATGCCCTACAGAGAAAAATCTAAATAAAAGGCATTGTCTCATGCTCTACTGTGCTCCAGCTGCAATACGTTGACAGCCCACAGAGAGAGAACGTGCATATTGACACATTGGGGTCTCTGTGTGTGTTTGTTTTTTTCACCAGCTTCCTCATCCCTCTTTCAAGGACCCCAAACTCGACTGGAGCTGGTCTTCGGCAAGTGTCCATTAACCCATTTCTTGGTATTCCTCCTTCCTCTCTCCCTTTCCCATTTCAAAAAACCACAGGTCTGTTCTCTTTCTGAAAGTTCAATGTATTATTATGATTATCCTCTTTCTTTCTTTTTCTTCCTTCCTTCCTTCCTTCCTTCCTTCCTTCCTTCCTTCCTTCCTTCCTTCCTTCCTTCCTTCCTTTTTTTTCTTTCTCTCTCTCTCTCTGTTGCTTTGCCTCCCATGGATTTGTCACCTCTCCTCCCCTGGGTGACGGAGCCACAAAAGATTATTCAAAGCCCATCTCTTCTGAGCAGTGAGAAGCCCCAAAGGGGTCAATCTCCTGGAACCCTCAAGAGAGAGGCATTCCTTCAATTTGGGAAATTAACCCTGAATTGGGGTTCTCTTCCCACATTTATTCTCCAGACCAGGAAGTTATAGGAAGAGAACATAGGTGGGGTTTTTTCTAAGTACAGTTTAACAAGTTTAACAATAGAAGCTGGTAACATTCAGTAAGGTGACATTCTATAATGCAATTTTCAAGAAGTTAAGTCGATCCACCAACAGCAGCTTGATCTTAGCAAACATTATCTCTCCTTATAGCAATTTCCCAGTATCTTTACATATCAGTCAGTAACCTGTCTGTCCTCTGAGTCAGCACCCTTGCTGTGCTACAATTCTTTATCTTACAACAGAGACTAACCTGGGGAAAAATTTTCCGTCTTTTGCAAGGTCAACATTTTACATGCACTTTTAAGAAGTTATGCGAAACCTGAAATTGCAAGGCTTTGGAAAACCAGGCTCTGTGGAACACATTTGCTTTATGTATACTCCACACTTTCTTTCTTAGCTCCCACTTATGAGTAAGGACATGCAGTATTTCTCTCTTTGTGCCTCTTTTGTTTATTTATTTTTCTCCAAGTTCATCCATGCTGCTGTGAATGACAGAATTCCATTCTTTTTTTATAGCTGAGTATATATGCCACATTTTTCTGATCCAGTCATCCATCAATGGACATTTAGGTTGATTCTATACCTTGCATATTGCAAATAGAGCTGCGATAAACATGGAAGTGCAGGTTTCCCTTCTGACAGCATGATTTCCATTCCTTTGGTTATATACCTAGTAATAGGACTGCTGGATTGTACTTTTTAAATTTTAACATGTAATTTTTTATTGTTAATATATAGAAAGATAATGGAAAACCAGTATACTGGTTTTCTATTCTGAAATCTTGTTAAACTCATTTGCTACTTCTCAACATTTTCTAGTACATTCCACAGGATTTTCTACATAGGTGGTAACATTCACAGATAAAGTTGTTTTATTTTTTCCTTTGCAATCACAATGCATTTTATTTCTTTTTCTGGCCTCATTGCACTCTTTAGAACCTCCAGTACAATGTTGTGTAGAAGTGGCAGAAGAAGACATCCCAGTCGTGGGTCAGTTTAGGGGGAAAATGTTCAGCCTTTCCCTATTAAGTATGGTATTATCTGTAGTTCTTTTTTAAAAGAGGCATTTTATTAAGTATTAACTTTCCTCTATTCTTAGTTTGCTGAGGGTTTTTATTAGGATTAAATGTTGGATTTTGCCAAATGATTTTTCTGTACCTTTTGAGATTATCAGTCTTTTTTTCTTAATTGCTCAACATAATTGGTGATAAATAAACCTTATATTCCTGGAGTAAATCCTATTTGGTCATGATGTATTATTATTATTATTATAAATTATTGAATTATATTTGCTAAAATGTTGTCTAGCGTGTTTGCATCTATGCTCATGAGTAATATTTAACTGTAATTTTCTTTTCTTGTATTTCAGTATCGGAGTAATATTGGCCTCATAGAACAAGTTGGGAAATATTTCTTTCTTAAGATATTTAATAAACACTTTCACAGAAAGTTATATGTAGGGTAAATGAACACATGAAAAGATGTTCAACATCATCAGTCATTAGAAAAGTGTAAATTAAAATTACAATGAGATATCATTAAACTTACATTTGATGGCTAACACTTAAAAAAACTGGCCATAACAAGTGCCAATGAGGATATAAAGAAACTGGAACTCTCATTCCCCACTGTTAGGAATATAAATTGGTACACACCCTTTGGAAACAAATTTGGAAGTTTCTTAAAAGGATAATACAACTGCCGTGTGATCCAGCTATTTCACTCCTAGATGTTGGTGTGAGTTTATAAAGACATATGTAAGGGGGTATTTCAAACAGTTGATGGAAAGATTCATACTATCTTTCAATTCCATCTTTCCACAAATTCTTTGAAGTGCCCTGTCACTGTTATTGATGCCAGCTTCATTTGTAGTGAACAAAATTGAAAACAACTCAGATGCCCATCAACGAAAGAATGAACAAACTGTTACATCCATTCAAGGAGATACTAGTGAGCAATAAAAAGGAGTGACCTATGGAAACATGCCCCAACTTGGAATAATCTCGAAATAATTATGCTGAGTGAAAAGAACCAGACAAAAGAAATGTATATACTATATTATTCCATATATATATATATATATAAAATCATAGAAAATGTAAACCAAGATACAATGACAGAGTGACAGGAAGCAGATCAGTGGTTGCTTAGACATGAGGGGTGGCAGGGGCAGGGAGGGCTGGGAGGGAGAGATTGCCCAGGAACAAGAGGACATTTTTGGCAGGGATTGGATATGTTCATTATCTTGATTATGGTGGTTTTACAGGTACATGCATATGTCAAAACTTTATCAACTTGTGCACTTTAAATATACACAGCATAATTAATGCCAGTATACCCCATAAACCTGGAAACATAAATACTATATACCATATAGAGAGAGTTTATTTTTTGATATCTGTTATTCTTTGCTGATCAAATTTAATGCATACATATTATAGAAGGTGGAAGAAGGAAAAATGCAAATAATCATTTAGCAACCCCCAAATAATCACTTTTTACTATGGTATATACATACTTTCTTTCCTTTTTTTTTTTTTTTTTTTGTTGTACATGCATTTTTTCCTATGACTTTCAGTTTATGAAGTATATACAGTTATGTAACCTACTCTTTTAACTTAATAAACTATGCCAAGCTTTTCAACATATCATTAAATCTTCTTCTGCAATGTGGTTTTTAATGAGTTCACAATATACCACTATTGTGGTATATTCAACCAGTGTC
>NW_007739026.1:11697-14251 GCF_000696425.1 Galeopterus variegatus | reverse complement strand
TAAAAATCCGTTCATGCTCATCATTTATATATATTCAGTAATACACACACACACACACACATAAAACCAGGAAAAATACAGATTTTTTTTTTTTAAAGAAAGTAAAATAGTTGATTTAGGCTCATTTGGGATCATTTTATTTTTTAACGAAAGTATGATTTTAAAAAAACTATTTTTAAGAACTCTTAACCATAGACCCACATCTTAAGAAATAGTTTTAATATCTAGCTGTTCTTATTGTTTTTTTTCTTTAATGTTTTGAAACACTCAAAAGGCTCAACACTGTGTGGCTTTTGTTCAAGGTGTCTTCTGACCAGTGGACCTGGACAATCACTTCATTTCCTTTAATCGGCTGTGATTTTCTTAGGACCTGGAGAAAGTGAAAATTGATCTTTCTGCAGAGTGCACACGGAGACAGTGGGGAGCTCAAGAATAAATCTACGCCAAAGCCACCACTGGCTGCAGTGCTGACTCAAGGGCTATTTCGTCTAATCTTGATTCCTTAGACCCGACCTCACCCAACTGGAAAGTCCTCAGCTTCCCTTATGCGGAGCACCTGCCCCAGGCACAAGGAGGAAAGTTAGATCGCAAGGGGAGTGAGCAAGGACAGACGGAAGAGCCACTTGTTCCACCCGTTGCCTTGGTAAATCATCTAGAAGATGCATGAGTGTCCCCAGCGGAGTCTGAGAGGAGCGCACATGGGACTCTGCCATCCAGTGGCATTCTGGAGCATACACAGTAGTTTCTCTTGGGGCCTCAGACTCCGCTTGATGCTACCACTTCTGTCCCAACAAGCTTGTCCACCAGAGCCCCTCAACAATGTAAGAGCCTCACCGGTCTCCTCCTCTGTACCCTTCATTCCTCCAGGGACACACATGCCAGAACCCAGGCTGCAAAGAGGGTCAGTCTAGTGTGCATGGGTGCATCTGAGCTGTCTGAGCAGGGACCACGGTGTTTCATCATCCACAACCAGAAATAACTTCAGAATCCATTTGTGCGTGCCACACAATCTGATTTACACCTGACGCCTGCAACAGCACATGACATGGCAGGAGGCTCTGAGGCAGGGAAGATACAGAGAAGGTCTTTTGGGGGTAAAATGCAGTTCTCCAACACTAACCCAATGGTGACACAAGAGGCTTATCTGCTTCTGTCACCTGGGAGTGGGGAATGAAGCTGAAAGCCCATTTTGGCAGAGTCCAGGGTGAGATTCTGCAGGGGCTCAAGGTGGGTGCCCTAGCCCTCGCACAGTAGATGGAATCGTCGGGAAAGCCAACACACCAGACAGGAGGATGACATCACTGGTCCTCCGTGCAGCCACTACCCCTCAAGGCTGCATCTTCATAGCCGTGCCTCTTGCTGCTCTGCTGTCAAAGGAGGAAAGACAGAGCAAACCTTCCGCATTTTTTGCTGGCTAGATGCAGGAGCTCACAGCCTCCAGATACAAATGTCAGGTTTACGGCTTATGTAGATTTTCACCTGACAATTGTGATCGTGTCACTGACATTGGTGCAGAGATGTGCATTTACATTTGCTGTTCTCTGCAGTCCCAGGTGGATACACACACAGGATACTGCATGCAATTAGGCAGAAGAAAACATGCTCATTCTGCCCTTTGCCTTCAGGCTGTGTGTTTAGCCTTTATATTGAGTGCTCAAAAGAGCTGTGAGGCTTTTTTTCATTTTTGGATCATTCTGCTCTGGTTGAGCTCATTTAACAACTTTATCTGAACCTTTTACTGAAGGTGAATTAGACTGGATACTTATGCAACTGTAATAGCCCTGAATCAGGTTTTTCTAAATTTACACTTGAAAAGATGTACAGAAATTCCTTTCAGTTCTATAGAAGCTTTCCATTGTATGAGCTATGCAATTACAACAGGAGATTATTTGAAATGAAACCCAAAGACAGCAGTAGAGAAAGACCTAATGTCTGAAAAGACAAAAAGAAAAGAGGTACTGGGTAATTTAAACACAGGAAACTTCCCAACTCCTTATTTATACAGTGTAATTAAAAGCTTAGACTCATTTGAATGGAATAAAGTAGGCCAAATACTGCCCTTAGGAATGCATGCTCTGCTGCCATTAACCTCCCAGAAACCCTGTTTATTTCATTCAGGCAAATGCACGTTGAGCTGCCTTGGTCTCAATTGGAGCACATTGCAGAGTCAGTGCCCAAAAGGCCAGTACTTGACCCAGATGGCTTCTCACTCGTCATCACGCCCCTGTGGCTGCATTAGTATCAGTCCAGCATGGTCGTTACAATGAGCAGAATAACTGAAGTGAAACAGGCCTGCCTTCCATGCCATCATTAACACTGGCTTGGAAACTCATTATAGTCAGCCCCTGCCTGGGTTCCTCTGCCTTCTGGAGCTCCTCACAGCTTGGGTCCCCAATGCAGGTTTAACCCTCCTTCCTCCTCACTTCCTGAGTCAGTCCTGGATGTGGGAGAAACAACCTCAGCAGCCAGGCCTCTGCATCAGTGCAGACCATGCAGGGCTTCAACTGGATCACCTGTAAGTGAAACGTATCACAGAAGTAACAGGGAGAGTTCA
>NW_007739026.1:8752-11183 GCF_000696425.1 Galeopterus variegatus | reverse complement strand
CAGGGCTTCAACTGGATCACCTGTAAGTGAAACGTATCACAGAAGTAACAGGGAGAGTTCATCTTTACTGAAGCCCATCTCACCTGCTGCAGTAGTACCACGTAAACTGTCCTTACCACCTTTAACTAGTGTCTGACTCTGTTTCCCTTTAACAGTAGGCATGTAGCCTTCTCTGCTTAGACAGAAGCAGCCTAAGCGGCAGGCTGGGGAAGAGGAAGATGCAGCAGTTCTTCTGGCCCAGCTCCCTCCTTCTGGGAGGCTGACCACCTTTCCTATTCCCGAATCTCCTTCCCTTAGAGACTCAGCTTCATGCTCCTCATCGGAGCCTGGTGCCCACTCTTACTCCTACCAGTTTCTATAAATCTTTACCTGTCCCTGTGTTCTCTGCCCTTCACTTGCTATTCTGTGAAACTGAAGCTCAAATTTCGACTATTCATTGCCTCTTATTGAATAATTTATTTCTTATTTTTAATTAAATTGTTGTTTACACATTTGTAGTTCTAGTTCTCAGGAAAAAAAGTCTAAAATAATGAAATTCAGTAACTTGACTTATATTTGGTCCCCAACTGATTTGTAAAAAGAGAGTTCCAAGATGGGTAAAATAAAATTTTGCTGGAAGCTACAAAAACAAAATAACTCAATTCCCAATCTTTGTAAGCAAGCCAGCTAAGCCTGCCATTACATTTAAAAATATGAGAGTACTTCAGAAATTTTGTGGAAGAACAGAATTGAAAGATAATTATGAATCTTTCCACAAACTTCTGAAGCCACCTCATAATACTGTATTTTAAAGGACTCTATAATCCTAATGCTTAAAACATGCAGCCTATTCATGAAGAGAACAAAAGTTTTCTCTTCAGCAATATTATGGTAAATAAATTCTGTCTCACTTTTGAGGCAGGATGTCAGCGGGGTGCAGACAACCATGAAAAGTATATTTTAAAGGTGCAAATGTGAAAAGGAGACTAAAAAGCAACACAGCCTGTGAATATTACCAAGTTAGTTGACTGACCTTGGGGTGGTCCATATCATTAGGAAAAATTAGCATGCTCAATTACAGGTAGAAATTTAAAATTTGCCATATAACAGGAAAAATAACTTAAAAATTTGAAACAACACAAGGAGAAAAATAAATACAATTCCAGATCTGAATGTATTATCAGGAGAATTCCATTTAACAGAGTAATTCATGAGCTTTCAAGCAGTAAGTTACTTAGTGCACATAAAGAAGGGTATTAACATATTACATTAAAACTCTACTTTACACGATATGGAAAGTAGTTATTCCTGAAAAAGAGATAGACTAGAATGTGATCATCATAATTGATCAGTTTTACTTTTACATCTGTTGAGTAAAGTATTAGCAAAGGGCTAAGCACGTAGAGTTAAGAACAGTAATTTTTGAAATGCCCACTCAGAGTCTATAAGTTTANATTACATTAAAACTCTACTTTACACGATATGGAAAGTAGTTATTCCTGAAAAAGAGATAGACTAGAATGTGATCATCATAATTGATCAGTTTTACTTTTACATCTGTTGAGTAAAGTATTAGCAAAGGGCTAAGCACGTAGAGTTAAGAACAGTAATTTTTGAAATGCCCACTCAGAGTCTATAAGTTTATATAAAAATGTATATAATACAACAAATTAAAACAGCACTCCCTATGCTTTCATACTGTGCCAAGCTGGCATGAGGCTTACCGTGTAACTGTGCAGAACTCACCTCTCCCTTATGTTGTAGAGACCGCACTAGCCTTTTTAATATTTTCTAGTTGGAGGCCCTGGGTAACGGAGATTCACCTACATAAGCATTCACTAAGCCCCAGAAATGCACCAGTTTCTACAGTGATCCCAAAGACCCTTCAGTCACAGTGTCTACCCTTCTGGAGTTTACAATCTAGTAACCTAGTCATCAGAAAAATTATCAGAAGTGAAAAAACCACATGTTCATGGCACTGGACAGGAACTTAAGGGTAATTCCAACTACACAACAGGTGATGGGAATTCCTACCAGGGGTTCATCAAGGAATGAGTCTGGAGCAGTGGTGCAGGGATTGGGTTGCAGGAAGAAATGAGTCACATGCATTGTGCACATGTGTGCACACACCAGGTGTCTGTGTTCTTGGGGGTTGTGTTCCTGAGTGCTATCGGAAGACCTGATTCCAGATTTAGACAGGGGAGTAGAATGAGAGAAGTGTGGGTAGGAGGCAGGATATAATATTCCCTACTGGCATTTCAAAAAGACTACACAGAGACCCAGTGTTTGAATATTGTTGCTCTTCAGCAATCCCACATTGGGCGCCAAAAATGTCCCGACCCTTGGGATATTCAATGCAGACCCTGGAGAGGGGAGTGGGAATTGGATGAGACAAGAGACACGAGAAATGGAGACAAGACAGTATTCTGATCAAGTCTCGTTTATTGGTTTG
>NW_007739026.1:0-7800 GCF_000696425.1 Galeopterus variegatus | reverse complement strand
AGCAGTTTCTGGCACAAGCAGATTACGAGGCAACTGTCACGGCCACACAAAGAGGGGAGTGAGGCTGCTTGCTCCCAACAGAATATGTCAACAGGAGGGATACTGTATGTATCCAGGCAAAGAGAGGGGAATAAATCTGATTGTAGAACTATAAAACAGAGAGAGGGGACCGATAGCAAGAAGAATCTGGAAAATAAACCAACATCCTCCAAAGCAGAAGCTTCTGCTCTCTAAGCTGGAATTTGGGCATCAAAACCAAAATCCGTTAGGATTGGTCTCAGGTCAGTCCAGTTGAACATTTTTTTAAAATTGAAACATAGTTGATTGGATGTATCTGTGGGGTACAGAGTTGAATATCAATACCTGTGTGCAGTATGTGATGCTCAAATCAGGATAATTAGTATATTTAGCATTATACAATGAAATCCTTTTTTTGCGACCCTTTACCAATTCCTCCCTTAACCACTCCCTGCCCCCCACTTCCCCCTTTCCCAACTCTGGTAACCTTAGTTCTTTTCTTACCTTCTTAAAGTTCAACATATTATTTTGATTGCTCTATGTCTCTTTCTTTTCTTTTATTCTTTGTTTATTTTTTAAGCTCCCACTCATGAGTGAGGACATGTCACTGGCTTACTTCACTTTACATAATTTTCTCTAAGTTAATCCATGTTGGTGTGAATGGCAGGATTTCATTGTTTTTTGTGGCAGAGTAGTATTCCATAGTGCAAAGATACCACATTTTCCTTACCCAGCTGTCTGATGATGGACATTTAGGTTGGCTCCAACTCTTGGCTATTTTAAATAAAGCTGTAAATGTAAATGGAATAAATATTGTAAATGAAGTAAAGGTGTCCCTTCAACATGACGATTTCCATTCCTTTAGGTATATACCCTGCAGTGGGATTATTGGATCATATGGCAATCTTATCTGTAGTTGTCTGAGGAACTTCCATACCATTTTCCATAATGGTGGCACTAATTTACAGTCCCACCAACATCATTGTAAGGTTCCTCTTTCTCCACATCCTCATCAGCATTTGTTATTCTCTGTCTTTTTGATAACAGCCAGTCTAACTGGGGTGAGCTGATATCTCAATGTGGTTTTGATTTACATTTCTCTAATGTCAAATGTACAAGCATTTTTTCATGTGTCTGTTGGCCATTTGTATATCTCCCTTTGAGAAATTACTCTTGAGCTCCTTTGCCCATTTTTAAATTGGGTTATTTGTTTTTTCACTTTTAAGTTATTCGAGTTCCTTGTATATTCTAGATATTAATCCTTTGTCAGATATATACTTTGCACATATTTTCTCCCACTCTATAGGCTGCCTTTTCATTCATTAATTGTTTATATTTTGCTGTGCAAAAGCTTATAAGTTTTTTTGTTGTTGTTGTTGCCTGTGCTTTTGGGGTCCTGTTCAGAAAGTCATTTCACAATCCTACTTTCTGAAGTGTTTCCCATATGTTTTCTTTTAGGAGTTTTATCATTTCAGCTATTACATGTAAGTTTTTAATCCACTTCTAGTTGATTTTGGTATACAGTGAGAGGTATGGATCTAGTTTCATCCTTTTATGTATGGATGTCCAGTTTTCCAAGCACCATTTATTGAAGAGGAAGTCTTTTCACCAATGTATGTTCTTATTGACTTAGTCAAAGATCAGTTGGCTGTAAGTCTGTGGGTTGATTTCTAGGTTTCTCTATTCTGTTTTGTTAGTCTGAGTGTCTGTTTTTCTGAAAGTATGATGCTGTTTGGTTACTATAGCTTTGTAGTATAATTTGAAATCAGGTAGTATTATGCCTCCAGTCTTATTTATTTTGCTCAGGATTGCTTTGGCTATTTGGGGTCATTTGTTTTTCCATATGAATGTGAAGATTGTTTTTCTATTTCTGTGAAGAATGTCATTGGTATTTTGATGGTGATTATATTGAATCAGTAGAACACTTTTTTTTTTCATTTTTTGGTAGAGTCTTCAGGTTTCTCTTTATACAGGATCATGTCATCTGAAAACAGAGACAATTTGACTTTTCTGATCTGGGTGTCCTTTATTTCTTTTTCTTCCTGACTGCTCTGGCTAATACTTCCAATAGGAGTAGTGAGAGTGAGTGCCTTGGACTGAATGTCCTCCCAAAATTTGCCCTCCACTGAGACAGTGTTAAGAGAGTGGGAAATGCTATTGGGATAGATGAAAGGTGGGGCCTTGAAGAGGTGATTGGATTGTGTGGACTGTACCCTCTTGAATAAATTGATCATTTCCTGGAATCATGGTCATGGTTCTAAGGGCTTTCAAAGGAGGGTGCATGAGGATATCTCTCTCTCCTCTCTCTCTCTCTCTCTCTCTCTCTCTCTCTCTCTCTCTCTCTCTCTCTCTCTCTCTCTCTCTCTCTCTCTCCCCTCTCTCCCCCCCCACCATTTTCTGCCATGGAAACCCCTGATTTACTGCCAGGGAAAACCCTCACCAGTTGTGTTCCCTGGACTTTGGACATCCCAGCCTCCAAAACTGTAAGTAATATGTTCGTTTTATCAAAAATGACTCAGTTTCCGGAATTTTATTATAAGGAACAGGAATGGACTAATACAGTGGACATCCTTGTCTTATTCCCATTCAGGATGATATTGGTGGTGGGTTTGTCATATGTGGCTTTTATAGTGTTGAGATACTTTCCTTCTATACCTAATTTGAGAGTCTTTACCATGAAGGGATGTTGAATTTCATCAAATGATTTTTCTGCATCTGTCTAGATAATTATATGGTTTTTATCCTTGATTTTGTTGATGTGGTGTACCACATTTATTGGCTTACATATGTTGAACCATCTTTGCATCCCTGGGATGAATACCACTTGATCATGGTGTATAATTTTTCTTTTGATGTGTTGCTGTGTTCAACATGCTAATATTTTATTGAGGATTTTTGTGTCTATCTTAATCAAAAATATTGGTCTGTAATTTTCTTTCTTTTTTTTTCTTGCTTTATCTTTGTCTGGTTTTGGTATCCGGGTGATGCTGGCCTCATAGAAGGAGTTTAGGAGAATGTCTTTTGTTTCAACTTTTTGGAATAGTTTGAAGAGAATTGCTATTAATTCCTCTGTAAAAGTTTGGTTTAATTCAGCAGTAAATCCATCTAGTCCTGGGCATTTTTGTTGGGAGACTGCTGATTATTGCTTCAATCTTGTTGCTTGTTATTGCTCTGTTCAAATTTTATGTTTCTTCTTGGTTCAGTCTTGGTAGTTTGTATTTGTCCAGAAATATATCCATTTCCTCTAGGTTTTCAAATTTGATGGCATATAGTTGTTTATAATATAGTCTCTAATGATTCTTTGTATTTCTGTGGTATTGGTTGTAATGTCTCCTTTTTCATTTCTGATTTTTGTTATTTGGGTCTTTTCTTTCCTTATAGTTAGCCTAGCTAATGGCTTGTCTATTTTGTTCATCTTCTCAAAAAACAACTTTTTTCATGGATCCTTTGTATCATCTTTGGAGTCTCTATTTCATTTAGTTTTGCTCTGATCTTAATTATTTTTCTCTGTCTACTAATTTTAGGACTGTTCTTGTTTCTCTGGTTCTTTGAGGTATGGCATTAAGTTGTTTAACTGAAATCTTCCTATTATTTTGATGTGTTTATTGCAATAAACTTCCCTCTTAGTACTGTTCTGCAGTATCCCACAGGTTTTTCTATGATGTTTCCTTGTTTTCATTACTTTCATTATTTTTTTTTTATTTTTTTTTATTTTGTCAATATACACTGTATATGATTATTATGGCCCATCTTCCTATTATTTTGATGTGTTTATTGCAATAAACTTCCCTCTTAGTACTGTTCTGCAGTATCCCACAGGTTTTTCTATGATGTTTCCTTGTTTTCATTACTTTCATTAATTTTTTTGATGTCCTGTTTAATTTTTTCTTGTATCCATATGTCATTCAGGAACATGTTGTTTATTTTTCATGTGTTTGTATAGTTTCCAGAGTTTTGCTTGTTGTCAATTTCTAGTTTTAATCATTGTAATCTGAAAAGACACTTGAAATGATTTCAATTTTAAAGAAATTGTTGAGACTTAATTTGTGACCTAATATATGGTCTATCCTGGAGAATGTTCCATGTGCTGATGAGAAGAATGTATATTCTGTGGTTGTTGAATTAAATGTTCTGTAGACATCCACTAGGTCCAATTGGTCTAAAGTGTAGTTTAAATCCTGTGTTTCTTTGTTGATTTGTTGCCAACAACAACAGTGGATGTTCTGTAGACATCTACTAGGTCCAATTGGTCTAAAGTGTGGTTTAAATCCTGTGTTTCTTTGTTGATCTGTCCAGTGCTGAGAGGGATGTTCAGGTCCTCTACTATTATTGTATTGGGGTCTATCTCTTTCTTTAGGCCTAATAGTGTTTGCTTTATCTATCTGGGTGCTCTTCGGTGCTGTTGGGTGCACATATATTTAGGATTGTTATGTCTTTTTGCAGGATATATCCCTTTATCATTATGTAATGGGTTTTTTGACTCTTTATAGTTTTTGATTTAAATTCTATTTTATCTGATGTAAGAATAGCTACTCTTGCTCATTTTTGATTTTCATTTGCATATATTATCTTTTTCCAACTTTTCACTGTTAGTCTTTGTGTATCTTTACAGGTAAGTTGAGTCTCTTGTAGACAGTATATATTTGAGTCTAGATTTTTAATCCAATTAGCCACTCTGTCTTTCTAGTGGGGAATTTAGTCCATTTATATTTAGGGTTATTATTGAAAGGTGTTGTCTTACTCCTGACATTTTCTCAATTCTCATTTGGGTGTTTTAAATATCTTTTGTTCCTATCTTTCCCTTTTATTATATGTCCTTGGTGTTTGTTGGTTTTGTTTTGTTTTGTTTTGTTTTATTTTTTTGAGGTGCTAAGATGTAATTTCTTTCTCTTTAACATTTGCATTTTTGTTCTACCAGTGGGTTTTGTTCTTTGTTGTCTATTCATGGTATTATCATTTTACAGATTCCAGATGCAGGAATCCCTTAAGTATATCCTATAGGGCTTTTTGTGTGGTGGTGACTTCCATAGTTTTGGTTTGTCTGGGAGATATACTATTTCTCCTTCATTCCTGGAGGATAGCCTGGCTGGGTATAGTATTCTTGGCTGGAAGATTTTTTCTTTTAGTATTTTGAATATATTATCCCAGTGTCTTCTGGCCTGTGGAATTTCTGTTGAGAAGTCTGCTGTTAGTTTGATGGAAACTCCCTTACAGGTGACTTGACACTTTTCTCTTGTTTTTAGGATCCTCTCTTTGCTTTCGAGTTTTGCCATAATGTGTCTTAGAGAGGACCTTTATGGATTGGATCTGTTAGGAGATCCTTGAGTCTCCTGAATCTGAAGTATGATGTCTCTCCCTATACTGGAAAGTTTTCCATGATTATTTCATTTAATATGCTTTCAATGCCTTTTATTTTCTCCTCCCCTTCCAGAACACCAATGATTTAGATATTTGTGCACTTAAGGTTGTCTGCTAACTATCTTAGATTTTCTTCACTTTTTAAATTCTTTTTTCTTTTATTGTCCACCTGAGTTATTTCAAAAAAAAAATGTCTTCAAGATCAGAAATTCTTTCTTCTGCTTTCTCTAGACTGCTGCTTAAGCACTCAGTTGTTGTCCACCTGAGTTATTTCAAAAAAAAGTCTTCAAGATCAGAAATTCTTTCTTCTGCTTTCTCTAGACTGCTGCTTAAGCACTCAGTTGTGTTTTTTATCTTGTTGAGTGACTTCTTCTGTTCCATGAGTTCTGCTACATTATTTTTTAAAGTATTAATCTCTTTGTAAATTTCCTCTTTCATATCCTGGATATTTTTGCTCAGTCCATTGTGTTTCTGAGTCTTGTATCTCATTGAGTTTCCTTGAGATTTTTACTTGGTATTTCTTTTTAGGCATTTCAAGCATTTTCTGCTCTATGAGTTCTGGTACATGAGAATTACTGTATTCCTTTAGTGGACTCATATTTTTCTTGTTTTTGTTAATTTGTTTTTGGTATTTCTAATATTTCTACATTGATGTCTGTTCATGTAGTAGAACTGTTGCTTCTATTACTCTGGAGTGATCTTTGAGGAGAGAGACTTCCTCCAACAGATGTGTTTTACATTGACCATTGAGTAGGGTGTTTTAGTATTTGCTCTGGGTAGACACAGTAGTGTAATCTCCATGTGGGTACTTTGGCCTTATTCAATGTTGAAGTTGCATGTGAGTGCCTTTGTGGTCTAGGCACTGGGGCAGTTAGCGATTCCTTGTTGAGGTTAGTGACACTGTGTTGGGTCATTGAGTAGGTGGGCAAGCTCTTGAGTGTGTGGGAGAAGTGCTTGGGTGCCTGTCACTCTTTGGCTGGGGTGGGTAACCCTGGTTGGGCTTGTTGGCACCCTGGCTAGCATCCCATAACCCTGATGGGTACACCAGGAATTTTCCTCTGTACTCTTTTTGGCTTTCCTTGGTTTCTGCACTGTCTAGAGCTTCAGCGTGTATCTCTTCTCAGTTAAAGACAGTTGAGTGGGCTGCCCACATAGCCCCAACCCCCAGCTACCATGGGGGGACAGCATAATTCCCTCTGTGGGTTGGACCACTGGGTCATAGGTCTGTGCTCACTCACCTTCTTCCCTGGATTCTGCTGGTGACTCTCCTTGTATCAGTGCAGTCTAGTGGTCAGCAGTCCACCTGCACAGTGGCAGTGGCTGCTATGGTGGTAGCTGATGCTGCTGTGTTGACAGGCCACACTTGCAGTGGGAGCAGCTGAAGCAGTGGCAGGCTGCCCATGTGGCAGTGGTGGCTTCAGAAATGGTGGGCTGCTCATGTGATGATGGCAGCTGCCCACAAAACCAGCAAGGGTGGTAACGGCAGCAGTGGCAGTCATAGTGGCTGCCCACTTGGTTGCATGGTCTGTAGCAGCCACCCATGCAACTATGATGTCCATGATGGAAGCAGGGTTCCTGCATGGTTGACCACTGTTGAATAAAGCAAGGAAGCTGGGCCTCCCCAAGGGGAGCAAGGGAACCCCAAGAAACGTTGATACTTGCATTAAACATTGATGGATATACAGGGAGAAAATGAACAATCTATCATCACAGTGTGATCTTTCAACAGATTTTCCTCAATTATCTTTAGGTCAAATGGAAAAATTTTCAAAGATACAGAAAATTTGAGCAAACCAATTAATCAACATGATTCAATAGACATATATAGAATCCTGCATCCAACAATTAAAGGATCACATTGATTTCAAATGCACATGGGACATATACAAAGACTGGCCATGTGGGTGAACATAAAGAAACAGATTTTACATAGTTTGTGTCATATCAATCAAGTTGTGTGGCCATGATGGAATTAAGTTAGAGGTAAATAAGAGAAACAAAAGTAAGAGTCTTCCATGTACTTAGAAAATTTTAAAAGCCACTTTTAAATTTCTCATGGGTATTTTCAAAGATACAGAAGATTTCAGCAAAACAATTAACCAGCATGATTCAATAGACATATGTAGAATTCTGCATCCAACAATTAAAGGATCACATTGATTTCAAATGCACATGGGACATATACAAAGACTGGCCATGTGGGTGAACATAAAGAAACAGATTTTACATAGTTTGTGTCATATCAATCAAGTTGTGTGGCCATGATGGAATTAAGTTAGAGGTAAATAAGAGAAACAAAAGTAAGAGTCTTCCATGTACTTAGAAAATTTTAACAAGAGTCTTCCATGTACTTGGAAAATTTTAATTTCTCATGGGTAAAAGAAAAAATTAAAATGGATCTTTAGAAATATTTAGAAATGAATG
>NW_007739025.1:15995-39320 GCF_000696425.1 Galeopterus variegatus | reverse complement strand
TTTTTTTTTTTTTTTTTTTGCTTATATCATATACATCACATGAGTTCTTTGAAGAAAAAAATTAAAATACAATATGCACAGTGAAAAAAAGAATAAACCTCCCATAATTCCTCTGCCCGGAGGGTTACCCGCATTAACTTCTGGGGCTATATGCTCTTCCAGACTGGCCCCGTGCATTCACGCACATATAATTCTGTGTTCTGACACTGAGCATATTGTTTTCTAACCGGTTTCCCTCTACTGACACCTTCACTAACCTTAGTATTTTCTCAATGGGGAGTGTTCCTGGTATTTGGGTGTGCAGGACTTTTCCTTACATACCTATCTCTTGTCCACAAATTGCCAGTGTCACACTCAGATTCTTATGGCAATTAGAAGCTCCTGTGTCCCCAACACTTCTGCACTCAGTTTGGGCAGGGGAGCTCGGTTCAGCAATACCTTGCTCAGACATTTCCTAAGCATCTCCTTCCTACCAAGCACCGTGATGGGCCCAGGGCATGCTGAGATGAGCAAGACTCAGTTAAAAGCGAATTATTAAAAAGCCAATTATTTGCAAAAAAAAAAAAAAAAGTGAAGAAAGGTTTGCAAAGAAAGCAGCTGCCCTCCAATCCTCCAGTTTCCAGGTTGGGACTTGAATTTTGCTTTCCAAAGATCCTTGTACAACTTAGCATTTCCCACTGTCCTTTGGAACTTATTTCTTCTTCCTGCCTACCTGTAGATTCCAAGTTTATTATAACAAGCTTGCATTGCTTTTGTAATGGGGAAACACAACTTATTTTTTACAAAATGTATTTATCAGATATCACAAATTGTGTGAGAGGTAACAAATGCAGAAGAAAAATCTTCAAATTAACTTACAAAGACAATCCATTTTCACTTCAAACTGCTTAATACATTCAAGAGTTAGAGCATAAGGACAAGAAAGCCTATGTATATTTTAGAGGACGACTCTTGTGGGGCAGAATTATTTAGGGTAGGCTGCCCAGGACAGTTGATAACATGACTTAAAGTAGCTGCCTCCCACCCCGGGACTATGAGATGTGCACATCTCCTGCAGTAAAAATGACAGTGCTTATATAAATGGCACTTACAGTTATCCCCTATATGTCAGGAATCATACATATCCTGACAACAGTGATGCAGGTCATAATGTTGAAGTAACAAGGTTAGTGAGATGATGTACACCTGACATACAGTGAACGTTCCACAGTTGAAAGCTACTATATTTATCTCACTTCTTTCTCATAATAGGACTCGCAGTAGTTATTGTACTTCCCACTTTATCTATGAGAGACCTGACACTCAGTGAGATTCAAATACTGCCATAGATCACAGCAGCTAGCAAGTGGAGAAGCTGGGATTCGAACCCTGGTCCCCTGAGAGACAAGGTGAAGTGGGTTATAGCTTTGCTGGTGTTTCTTGATTAAATTAGGGAATACATTAGCCTAGCTTTTCTTCTTAATGTCCAAATTTCTTTGATAGGTTTGTTTCTATGGACTTTTAGTTAGCTAGAATTTTCCAGGAATATATGTGCTTCTGATTGCTATTTCTTACCCCTTTGCTTTGGTTTGAGAGGAAAATCCTTAGCATACAATCCTTTGCTGTCTAGCTTTAATTCTTCCCTAAACAGAGTCAGGCCTGTTAACTTTCACTTGGCTTTTCCCAAGTTCTTCCTGTTCCTGTCTCCATCAAAGCCTCATTTGTAACCTAAATATTGAAATATATCACTTGGGTGTATGCAGTTGCTATATTCATTTTATCCAAAGTCTTTGAATATTAGCTTGAGAGAAGGAAAAGCCAGCATTTACTTTGGACCATGGACTCTTCAATTATTGGTATTGTCGTAATCTTCAAGAGCTTTCATTTATTTCTCCAGCATAATTCAAAAATCTTTTCTGCTTTTCAGAAGAAGGCACACTAAGGCATATGGCAGCACCCAGCCTACATTTGACCCCCATGGTTCTTTAAATATATCGAATGAATTGCCATGATTCAAAAATTGAGAGATTTCACATAACAGTACAGTCTTCCCGCTTCTGCTTGAAAAAGATCTGGAAAGACTTGGCCTGCATTTTGAGTCACTGAGGAACAACCGCTCCGTGTAGATAGACACCTGGTCTCCACCAGACCCTGCTGTGGTGCCAGTCAGGTTCTGCCACCTAACTCATCATATGACTTAGGACGTGTCACCTAAACTTCTGTGCTGAGTCTCCTACTATTTGCATTGGACAACTCAGCCAGCTGTCCCTTGGCCAAAATGCAGTGCCCTGAGATTCCAGGACCCAGGGGCTCTGTGACACTGAGTCCCTTGGGGTGGGGAGGAGGACTTCATCTGTGTCTTCCAAGCTGCCTGGATTCAACCTTTCAGGCCTGTTTCTTCCTCTTGGACAAAAGCCCTCTTTTTCTTAGTTGAAAAGCTACCAGGTCCTACTCTCTTACAGACATAGCCTCAGGCTCAGAAGGGAAATTTGATTCTCCCCTTGTTTCCTGGCAGGCCGTCAGCACCCTTCTAGAGCAGACAGTTGGTCTTGCTCCTATAAAAAAGAGGAAAGGAAGAAAGGGAAGAAGCAGGGAGGGAGAAAGGAAGGAAGGGAGGGAGGGAGGGAAGGAAGGCATATTAGTACGTTTATGTTGCTTGCAACAAAATACCTGAAACTGGGTGATTTAGAAGCAAAAACAATATTTATTGCTTACAGTTTCTGAGGCTGGGAAGTCCAAAGTCCATCTGGTGGTGGCGACAGTGACCCAGGGGTCTCACATTGCAAGATGGTGGAAGCAGAGAGAGCAGAGAGACAGACAGACAGACTCTCTTCTTCTTTAAAGCCCTCACAACCACACCCCTGACCACCGTTATCGATCCATTCACTACTGCACAGTCCTACAGTCCAATCACCTCTTTAAGGTTCTACCTTCCAATTACCATAATAGGATTTCCCATCCTCTTAACAGTCACAGTGGGGGCTAAGTTCCTAATACATAAAGCTTGGGGGACACAATTCAAGCTTCAAGGAGTTTTGGGGGGACATAATTCAATCCACTACAGAAGGAAAGAAGGAAGGAAGGAAGGAAGGAAGGAAGGAAGGAAGGAAGGAAGGAAGGAAGGAAGGAAGGAAGGAAGGAAGGAAGGAAGGAAGGACTTTGGTTACAAACACAACATTTTGTGACATTAGCATAATTTAACAACAACAAAATGGCTCACCTGCAATTTCATCATACCCAGCAAATAAACTCTCTTCAAGCTTTGTCCATAAACACAAGAATTTCACCATAAAGATAGTTAACATTTGCTATAAGCCTGTTAAATGGATTGTGCTTTTGGTGTTATATCTAAAAAAGTCATCTAAAAAGTAGGCAAACCCAACTTTACCTAGGTTTTCTTCTATGTTATGTTCTAGAAGTTTTATAATTTTGTGTGTAACATTCAGATCTATTAGCTTAGAGCTATTTTTTTTTTTAAGGATATAAAGTCTGGGTCTAGATCCAATTTTTTTTGTGTATGGATATCCAATTTTTCTAGAACTATTTGCTGCAAAGACTATCTTTTCTCCACTGTATTGTCTGTGCTCCTTCTCAAAGACCAGTTGATTATATTTGTGAGGGTTTAATTTCGGGCTCTACATTCTGTTCCATTGATCTATTTGTCTATCCTTCCACCAATACCACAATACCATGATAGATTTTTAGTAAGTCTTGACATCAGGTAGTGTCAGTCCCCTTACTTTGTTCTTCTCCTTCGATATTGCATTGGCTTTTCTGGGTCTTTTGCCTCTCCATATAGACTTTTAGAATCAGTTTGTTGATATCCACAAAATAATTTGCTGGGATTTTGCTAGGGATTACACTGAATCTATAGATCGGGCTGGAAAGAACTGGTATCTTGACAATATTAAGTCTCCCTATCCACGAACATGGAATATCTCTTTATTTACTCATTTTTTTTAACCTAAAGTACCATGAATTCAAAGTAAGACCGATACAAACAGAGTCAATCTGGTACATATGGATGTAGTGTGGTGAGAAGAGGACTCCAAGTCCAATTGATGAAGACTCTCTCCTTGACCAAACTTTAGACAGGTTTCTCTAATCCCTCTTTATGACTAGACCTCATTCTTGGACCCCATCTTTGGCTTGCCTAGTCCAATTGCAGCAAAAATCCTGCTAAGTCAGAATCTCTGCATACTTCTATCTAAGTGTCTTCCATATCCAATCAGATTTCTCACCACCCACCTTTGCTGTCTAAGTCTTTGGCCTGTCTTCAGCAGGAATCCTGTTAGGTTGGTTTAGCACTTGATGTCTCTGCTTAGTAATTTTCCATTCATTGACAACCTCACACTACTCACTGGCTATAAATCCCTAGTTGCCTTTGCTGTGTTTAGAGTTGAGCCCGATCTCTCTCCCCTATTTTGATAGTCTTGATACCTATCACAATAGTCCTGAATGAAGTCTTCCTTAACATTTTAACATGTTAGAATAATTTTTTTCTCTAACACTGCTCACCAGGGCTCTGACACACCTCTGAGAAATCCTAGGGTACTGAAAAAATTTTATAAGCAGTAGATTAAATCATACACATTCTATAGATGAAAAGATTGAGGCTCAGTTTTTGAGTGATGTTTCCATTAAGCTTACTGCATTATTACATCTATTTGGCAGATACTTTTTTCTTTTAAAAAGTCAAAAGCACACATCTTTTTTTTTGGCTTATAGTAATTTAAATCCTCTTCATAAATCAATAATATTTATTTGCATTTCATAGGCAAGCACTATTAAGTTCTGAGGATAAAGACTTCCTACCCTCATGGAGCATAGATTGCAGAGGCTCAAGTGAGTTCCAGGGTAGAAAAGGTCTTTGGGCAAAATAACGATGTAGTCAACACTTTCTATTACTCCATTCTATGCTGCAGGGCAGTTGTTTTCGAATTGTGATCCTACACCCTTAGAGGCCTGCTTATGGTTTGAATGTGTCCCCCGAAGTTCAGGTGTTGGAAATTTAATCCCCAATGCAACAGTGCTGAGAAGTGGGATGTTTAAGAGGTGATTACATCTTGAGGGCTCTGCCCAGGTGAGTGGATTAATGCAAATGATCATGGGAGTGGGTTCCTGGTAAAAGGATGAGTTGGGCCACATTCCCCTATACCTCCCCTCCCTATCCCCCACCCCTGCCCCTCCTCACACACACACATGCACACACACACACACATGCTTGTTTTCTTGCCCTCCCACCTTCCGCCATGAGATGATGCAGCAAGACGACCCTTGCCATATGCACCCTCTCGACCTTGGACTTCCCAGCCTTTAGGACTGTTAGAAATAAATTTCCTTACAAATTACCCAGTCTGTGGTATTCTGTTATAGTAAAATGAAATTTGACTAAGGTAAGACCCCAAGACACTTGCAAGGGATCTATAGGGTCAAAACTCTGTTAACAATAATAACAAGATATTATTTGCCCTTTTTACTGTAATGACATTTGCACTGATGGTGCAAAAGCAATGGAGGGTAGAACTGCTGAGGTTTAGCAGGAATCAAGGTGGTGGCACCAAACTGCACTAGTGGCACTGTATTCTTCACCATTCACTTGCAGGAAAAAACAAACAAACAAACAAGAAAAACCCAGCCAGCTTCATTCAAAAATGCCCTTGATGAAGCAGTAAAAACTATTACTTTTATTAAATCTCAATCCTTGAAGACATGTCTTTTTAACATTCTGTGTAATTAAATAGGAAGTGTGTGTGAAGCAGTCGTGCCGTATGGCATGGGAAGTTTGGCTCCATATACCGCTTGGCTCTGGGAGAGCACTTATGCCATGATTTGAGTTCCAAGCTGAACTAACCACTTTTTTCAGTGGAACACAATTTTTACCTGAAAGAACAATTGAGAGATGACAGTGGTCATTCAGTCTTGAGTATTTGACAAGTGTTCTTGAAAACAAAGCAAAGTAAACCTATCAATTCAAGATAACTTGAGGATTTGTTGCATTGATAAAATTAAAGCTCTTCCCCAGAAAATAGAATTTTAGAAAACTTGTAACTGCCACTGTGAGCTTAATAGCTTCCCAGTACTTAAAGACTCCTGAGGAGATTTGTTGTATTATTAACAATTTAAAAAAATTCTATGTGGAAATGTTTCAACATAACTCAGCACATAATCACTCATATTTTCTCATATATTTCAACCAAAACAATATGTCACAACAGATTGAATGCAGATTCCAATATGAGTATCCAGCTGTCTTCTAGCAAAGCAGACATTTAAAGAAATTTACAAAATTATAGAACAATGTCACTCTTCCCACTATATTTTTGTTTTGGAAAATCTAGGGGGGTTTTTTTCTTTCTTTTTTTAAATAAAACATTTTGTCTTAATGTGTGCTGTGTTTTTGATTTTTGTATTAATTAATAATAAATAAATACTTTTTTACAGTTCTCATTTTTATTTCTAATATAATAACTATAATCAATATAATCCACTTAAGCAAAAATGATTTGAGGGTCCTCAATCACTTCTAAGAATTTAAAGGGATTCTGAAACCAAAAAGTTTGAGAATCCTCCAAGGGAAAGGAAGGAGGATGCCACACCCCTGTGTTCACACAGGCGTCGCCCAGTCGTGCTGAGCACCAGTTCAGGACTGCTAATGCCTGCTTCTCAGGGCTTAGGCTGTGACAGGGGCACCTGGAGTTTCTCTTGGATAAGGGTCAGGCCAGAAACAGATGGCAGACTCGGAATAGGTAACTCAGGAGAATTTAATGAAGGGACTACTTATTAAAGTGTAGATGAGGTTTAGGAAAATAAGATGGGATAACAAAGCACCCAGGCTGTCAGCCATGTGACACCTCTGCCCCCGAACGAAGCCAGCTCTGCAGCTGTAAGAGAGACCTGCACAGCAGCAGCTGTGGCTTTAAGTGGAAAAGCACAGCCCCTGTCAATCTGTGGTCCAGGGGAAGGACCTGGAAAAATAAATACACCAACCTGTCTCTCCTCTGGCCCTTCAAGCTCCTTTTGGTGCCACCAGTTGCCTGGACCCAATCAGAAGCCAGAGGGAAAAAGATCCTGGTGGTGCAGTCCATAAAGACCAGTCTCCCGGGGCTCAGAGCCTGGTGGAGAAGCATGGAGAATGTTATGGACTGAATTGCATCAAAATTCATATGTTGAAGCCCTAAGCCCCAATGTGATGGTATCTGGAGATGGGACCTTTGGGAGATAATTAGGTTTAGATCAGGTTAGGGTCCCCATGATGGGATTGGTGTTCTGATAAAAGAAAGAGACACTAGTGCGCTCTCTCTCTCTCTCTCTCTCTCTGTCATGTGAGGACACAGCAAGAAGGCAGCTGTATGTGAGCCAGGAAGAGGATCCTCACCAGGACCTGACCATGCTGGTACCCAGATCTCAAATTTCCAGCCTACAAAACTGTGACAAAATAAATTTCCATTGTTTAAGCCATCCAGTCTATAATACTTTGTTACAGAAGCCCAAGCTAACTAATTCAGAGTGTAAAGTTGGAAGGAAGGGACCTACAAAGAACATCTAGCACAGAGGTGAGACAGTTCATTACATTCGTGCACTATCAACTGGGGCCCCAGCAGGAGGTGCCTCATAGCTGGTCTGGATGGACCTTCACTGTCAAGGGCCACTGTCACCAGCTTCACTCAGCCTCAGTGACTACTTCTAGAGGAATGTCTGGCTGGAGGATAAAAGATGATAATAACAGCAGCAACAACAAACACATTTGTCAGTTTGAGTAACTGACATTTGTAGATTAACTACTCTTTTAATCTTATCTCATTACCTCATTTAATCTTCACAACTATCCTATAAAACGGAAACAATCTTTAGCCGCATTTTACTGATGAGGACACTGAGACTTGGTGAGTTTAAAAAACTGCTCTATGTCAGGAGGCAGGCTTCAAACCAAATTCATTTGCTTTTATATTGTATACCATCATGACCTTTTCTTTAGCCTTCTTAGTGAGGAACCAGATCTGGTCTTCCAAGGGAAGGGGGCATTGTATATTTAATTCCATGAACCAGAAGACCGCAGTATCAAGAACTGTGCAGGATCTAAGATTTTATCCTTTTTAAAATCATAAATCTCATTTTAAAATCTTAAAATTTTATGATTTTACCTGCTACAGTCTCGTGGATGCTGACAGAAGATACTGGACTCCTGGGTCAGAAACAAAGGACTATTATGCACAGTACAGCAAACAGCATAAGCTTCATATTTGTGTCAGTTTCCCTTGCCCCAATTCCCACAGAATGAAGTGAAGAAGACCAGGTGACAGTTGCACATGTGAGGGCAGAGGAGGCTGTTACAGGAGAGGAACCCCAAGTTTAGGGAACCCAAATATTTCATAATGGGAAGTAAGCCTACCTGGCCTTTACTCCAGAGTGAGACATTAACTTTATTATTCTGTATAGTAAACAAATCTGCTCTTTGCTCTGGAGAAAGACACTATCTCTATCTCTCAAGGCTGTTCATTATATAAACATCCTTGAAAAGATAGTCTGGAACAAAGGCAGCCAGCTTGTAAGATATGTAGACTGAAGACACTCATGGAGAATTGTCTCCCAACACTCAAAATTCCCCAGACTTGCCCATGTTACTTAACTGGATATGTCACCTTGTCCAAGGCCCAAGACAACCAGGGTCTTGGGAGCACCATGGAGCAGGAAGTACGGAGGCCCCTTATCCCAGCAGATACCAGGCACATGGAAGGCACTGCACAACCGGCCTTTGGAAACCACCAGAAGTCGATCAACTATGGAGGCCCAAAGTCTTGAGCATCAGGGCCTGGCAGTGATGAGGGTGGGGGTGGGGTTTGAGGATGGCAGGGGAAGGATTATAAAATAAAGGTAAAAGCCAAGTTGAAATGCAAAACTCAGAACAATGTAACCTGCATGTTTCTTAATTTGGTAATTTGCTAAATGGGAGTAATACCCACCTCCTAAGACTGGGTGAGGATTCCATAAGGCCAAGCATGAAAAATGCTCAGCATGGCTCCTATTACTACCAACAGCTCAACAGATTCAAACTATATAACAGGTGTGGTATGTTAGATGGACAGTCATGCTTCAATTTAAGCAAATTTACTTAAAAAAACATAAACTTCCTAAGGGAGGTTGTGGTGCCGCATTGTAAAGCAAGACTTGCATGATTTTTGTTGCTGCTACTGCTGTTGTTTTTATTTTAACTAGCTGATTTCTTTAGTGGATTTCCAATAAGATCTGATTTGCAAAAATGCATTTGACACCAAATATTTCACAACCCATACTCCAGTCCTATTTGTGTTTCTGTGGAACTCCCATCCTTATTCCATGCTGTGCGGTGGAGTATAACAGTACTAGTGCATCTCCAACTTTAATGAGGAGAAGAATCACCCCCTGGGTCTTGTTAAAACCGATTCTGATTTAGTAGGTGTGGGATGATGCCTGAGATTCTGCACTTTACAAGCTCCCCAGTGACGCCATTGGTCCAGGAACCACACTTTGAATAAGAAGAGATCAAAACATAATGCTGTCTCATTTGGATGTTAGGCCTCTCTAGATTCTGAAAAGCCAAGGGAAGAGGGGAAGGCTTTTGACAGTCACTCTGGGCTGTCATTAGTCCCTGCCTTTGGGTGGGTGCTTTCTTCTTCAGCCCTCACTCAGGGCCACTTGACTGAGACCTACCACGTGATCTACACCATCTCAAGGTGCAGAAGTCTGGCTCTGCAACTTCACCTTGCTCCTCAAGGTCTGCACGTTTAAAGAGGCAGGGGGAGGTCCCAGGTTATTGGCACCTTATGTTCTTTTCTTCTTCTAGGCAGCACTTCAGGCTCCACTAGGGTACACAAATGCCCTGAGACATGAATACAGCATTGTTTATTCTGCTTGGGATACCTGAGTCTTAGTCTCAGCCACAGACTTGCTGTGTAACAACTAGCAAGGCCCTTTCCTTCTCTGGTCCTTAGTTTTTCATCTGTAAGATACTGGGGTTTGAATTAGGTCAGTGGTTTCCAAACCTGGAAGGTCATAGGATTCATTTGGGAAGTTTAACAAAATACAGGTCCCTGGGGCCCCAACTTAGATCTTTGAATCTGGGGGTGGGGAGATGGGATGGTGCTGGGAAGAGCTCAAACCACTGGATCTACAGGGACTTTGAGGCAAGGGGAAACCTCAAGTGCTAAAAGAGGCCAAGGTTACCGAGAGCAGGGGCTAGAAATCCCACAATTATGACACTCTCCTCCTGACTACATGCCCACCTACTCTGCACTCCTGTTTAATAACCCAGAGGGGTGGGAGGGAGGAGTTTTCCATCACTCGTTCTCCTCCCCTCTGCGGACCACGGGGGAGGCTGGGCCACCCGTCTTCTGTTTACTGTAAACCCCAGGACCGCTGCTCAGGCTTCCACTAATCCTGTCTCCACGCCTCCCAGGCCTTGTGCCACCCAACTCCCCAGACACCTTCAGCCTCCGTCTCTCCCTAAAGCTCTCTTCTCTGGCTGACCCTGGAGGCTATATTTTCGCCCTAGATCCACAGCAAGAGAAGCCATAGGGGCTCAGGAGGGGTCTGCTGTGTCTGAACTGGCACAAGCTCTGGCGGGCTCCCTACACTGGAGACATCCCTCCCTCTTCCCTTCCCCACCTCCTGCCCTCTTGGCTTCTCCCCACATTCTCTTCCAGTCAGGATTCTTAGTTACAAGTGACAGATACCCCATGTGAACTAACATCAGGAAAAATATAAAAGGACAAAACAGGAAATGATTGGCTCATAAAACTGGGAAGAGTTTCAGGTCTGGTCCAGCTGGATTCAGATGCTCAAATGATGTGGTCAAGGCTTGCTTTCTCCAACACTCTGTGTTGAAATCATTCTCTCACACCAGGTTGCTTCCAGCAATCTACAGCTCTGACTTTGACTTCATATTTGCTCAGCCTAGTAGTTTGCAGAAAAAGAGGTTCTGGTTGAGCCAACAGAGACTCTGAAGTTCTTGACACTTCCCCTTTCTATCTCCTCTTTCCCATCCCTCTTTCCATCTCTTGTTCTGAGATAAAGACAAGGTGGCTCTCCTCCGTCCTCAAAGATCTTACAGTGTAATGGGGAAAACCCTCCACATATACAAAAAACTATAACATTCTATTATCAAGACCCTGGCAAAAGGATGCACAGAATCTGCACACTTTTACTGGGTTCCTGGTACACGATGGTTCTGCACTACCCTCTTCCCTTTCTGTAACCTGAGCTGGCCCAACAGTGTGTGCAGTGCCCATAGCAGCAAGAGCTGCCAAGGTGCAGCTCATGGCTGGGGAATTCAGCCCAAGCTGCTCAGGCCCACCACACAGTGTCCCAAGTACTGCAGGGGGAACTGGGAAACCCTAGGGAACCCCAGGGTCTCTGCCTTCCCATCCAAGCAGGTCCCAGAGAGAAAGAGAAGAGGCAGTGCAAGGGGAAGGGGAGAGGAGGGGCAACAGGCATAAATTGTGAGCAAAACTGGGCATAAAAAGAGATGGGGCAGGACTCATGTGGCACTGTACCTTGCAATATAAGAATTTATAAATTAAGAGCTTCTTTCATGCGGAGACCCAGGATGGTTTCAGAGAGATCCACAAACCCCCTGAGATTATATGCAATGGTCATATATGTGGGGGGTGCAGTTCTGGGGGAGATGTTTGCTAGCTTCCATCAGATTCTCAAAGCTGGCTATACCTTCATGATAAAGCCAGAACCTGACAGCAATGCTCCAGTCCAAGCCATCTCACCTTGTACCAGTCCTACCTTTTCACCTCATCTCCAGGCCTCAGTTCAAATGCCTTCTCTCCACCCTCACCCCACTCTGAACCCCTCCCCTTAGCCTGGGTTCAAACACAGCTCTATTTCCTAGCTGTGCAATCTCTCTAAGCCTCAGTTTCCTCATCTGTAAAGTGGCCCAGTAATACTATCAGTTAACATTTAGGAAGTGCTTATGATGATCTAATCACCTTCACAGGGCACGTGTCATTTCATCCTCATAATAACCTTGAGGGGTGAATACTGATAGACCCAGTCTTACAGCTGAGGACATCCAGGCCTGGAAAAGCACCTGTCATAAAGCCAGGGACCAGGGAGGCTATCAGGGTGCAATATTTAAGGAGGCCCTCACCCTCAGATGTCAACCCTGCACTTTTAGAACCCTGAGAGTGAGGGTCTCCTTAAAAGGTGTGCCCTGGGTACCCACCTTCCCTCACCCTCCTGCCAGCCCCATCATCATAAAGCCAGTCAATTTCAGGTGCATTTCATATCGCAGTCCATGCTCTTATCTCATAGGAATACCGTAAGGATTTAAGGTGATACATTTATTAAAGCATCCAGCACAGCGCTTGGCAAGAGACAGTGCTAAGTCATATGGAGCTAAACCCAGTTTGACCTCCTATCTCCATCTCTTACACCCTCATCTGGCTCCTGTCCTGTAAACTGGGTGTCTGGGTCTTCTAGCCAAGAGGAGCCCAGGGATGTTTTGTCGGGGAGTCTCCCCCCACCCCACCATCACCACTGACATGAGAACACTGCCACCCCAGTAAGATAGGGGCCCCAGAGAGGGAACCCCTCTCTGGCAGAGCCAGATCTCTGACACCAGCATTTTCTTTAAAACCGGTTCACCTGGCTCCAAATAAGACAAACAAGCCCTTTCAGAAGCTAGCACTTAGACAGGATTTCAATTCTTTTTTTCCAAATTTTTATTACCTTACATTTAAAACATTTATTGCCTTGCTAGTTTCCGGCAGCAGTGCCCAGGCACAGATATATGAGAAACAGAGCTGCTGAGTCCTTAAATTCTTGGCTGAGGGAAGCTTCCACCCTCCCCACAAGCTGCTCTGCAGGGTGGGCACCCAGGGCACGCTCACCAGGGAACTGGGCCCGCCTGGAGCTCTCCACCGAGCTGTCCCGGATGTCCAGAAGGTCAGCAATGGGTGGTCTGAGGGCTGAGAGTGCTAATTCTCAGAGACAGAGCAAGCCCTGCCTGATTCTAGAAGCAGTCGCAGGCCAGACCCCTCAAAGCCAGAAAGGGAAGGAGAATTAAAATGTACTAATGGTGCCTATAGGCCAGGCCCTTGGGGAACATCATTTTATTTAAGCCTCACAGCAGCTGTGAAGTAGGTATCATCACAGCCATTTTGCACATGAGAAAGCCTAGACTGTGCGAAGTTATCTCACTCCAAGGTCACAGCGCTGAAGACGGCAGAACCAGGATTTGACCTAAGTCTGCACAGTACTACTTGCTGGCTGTGCAAACTTGGACAACTTCCTTTCCCTCTCTGGGCTTCGGTGTTCATATCTGTACAATGTGGGCACTAATAGGACTTACCTGATGAAGAGGCCATGAAGCTTAAATGAGACAACCCATACCAAGCACTTGGCACGGTGTCTGGCACATGACAAATATTTGTTGAATGAACAAGTGACTGAAAAAATAAATGGTTAGGAGGCAACTGAGCCCCAACTCTATTTAAAACCCTGCTGCTCGTCCACGAATTGTGGAGCTCATATTGACATCAGAGCATGCCAAGTTTTCCAGCTGATCCTCATGATATCTGTCTGAGAATTTTTCTCCACTTAAAAACTTCTTCAACTCCACTAGTGAAAATTCCATCTGGCCAATGGCCACCATATCTGAAAGGGCTTGTGGGAACCCAGCAGTTGAGCAGGGAGTCCTGCCTGACACCCTCATCAGAGCACTGCACATCCCAGCTGGGTGTGCTTGTTCTTTAGCTCCACTAAAAGGAAGCAAGAGACCAATCCCCCAGCCAAACCTGTAGTCTCCAAAATAGCCTCCATTCGGTGCCCCTTGAGGACAGGTTCCATCTTGCCTCAACATCATGTCTTCAGTTTGCTGTATAGTGCTTGGCATTGGAGAGATGCTCAATGAATATTTGTGGAATAAATAGAACCATAAAAGAGCTGAACATAAATGTGCAAGATGTGCTAGTTGTTCTGTGCACAGGCAACAATCAGGGCTTCAGGTGGTATGCTGGTACCCAGCAATAACTCGCAGGTACCCCTGGGCTCTGTGCCCAGGACAGTGTGATGCGGTGGCCTGTGTTTTGTTAAAATGTGAGACCCCTGCAGCCATTTGACTAGGTCTTATTAAAGGACACTTGGAAAGGAAACTAGGAAGGTGAATGAATCACCCTGGGTTCCCGCAGAGAGCATCTTTTATGAGACTATGATTTCAAGTTCCCTCTTCCTCTTGCTTTGATACACACATACCACAGCCTCTCTCAGGGAACAGAGTGAACCTACAGTATTTTCCTAATTGAAGATCACATTAGTGCAAGGAGATCCTATCTGGGTGAGTAGGAAGTGCCCTCAGGAGACAGACTGAGGTCTGAGAGGATGCCTTAGGGCTGCCCAGCTTTATCTATTGTGGATCCGAGCTCCATAGGAACAAGCTTCTGGCTGCCATAGCCCAGGATCCCACTATCTTTGAATCACGCAAAGGCTCCTTTCTCCAATGTTGAGCAAGCCCAGGGCTGAATGCAGATCACTTCCATCAAAGGGATGTCTGGGGCCAACAGACCAGGAGTGGTGGGCAAGCCACTGGGTACCAGGCATGAGCTGGTGGTACTTCTAGAACAGGGCAGAGATCCAGCTGAGTGGTTAAGACCTTGAGCTCTGGGGTCAGAAAGACTGGGCTTCAAAACTTGGCTCCACCATAAACCACTTCTAAGACTTTGGGCAAGTTACTTAATCTTTCACCCAAACTATAAAATAAGCATAGCCATAATGCCTCGTTGAGACAAATTTGAAGGTTAAATGAGCCAAAGCATGTAAGTTCCAGGCACTTGGGAAATGAAAAGTGATACAGATACTGGTGGATATGCATAGCTTGCATTATCCTGTGATCGGTCTCGCCCACTAGACTGTGAGCTACTCCAGGGCAGGAACCCAGGTGACCATGACAGGGCCTGGCCCATAGCAGATGCTCATCAGTTATTTGTCAAATGCATGTCAGATGAGGCAGAGTGGAAATTACACTTTCTGTGGTCACGTTATAGTTTTGGCTTATTTTCCTATCTCCCCAACTAGACTGAGGCCCTAGAGAACACACATGAGCCTGATTCTTATGTACTTCATTCCTAGTGCCCAGCACACACTCCACCTCTCTGAGTCTCAGTTTTCCCACCTGTTAAATGGGAAGAAAAGCTCTATTTGGCAGGGGTTTTGTGAGGGTAACAGTAACAGAAAACGCTTTGCATGGTGCCTTGTGAACTGTAGGAGTCCTGTTATGACAACTGTGATGATAGCTAATTGACATAAAAGTGTCACGTCCAGTGCCCAGAGCTGAGCGTGGTGAAGGTCAGTTAGCTCCCACACTCCCAGGATGTGGCCGCCTGAATTGATTGCTGGACGAGCTTAGAGATGGCTCACCTCTTCCTCAATGCTGATTTCCTCTGCACCAGCATATGCATCGGCTCCTTTAACACGAGGCACAGAGTGGTAAGTAACTTGACCGCGATCAGCCGGGTACTAAGTTTTAGAGCTAACAGCTGAACCTGAGCATCTGGCTCCTCAGCCGCCGTGATTGAACTTCACTATTCAGCTTCTCAAAGGCAGGGTTTCTCAACCTCAGCACTATTGACATTTTGGGCCGGATTGTTCTTTGTTGTCGGGGGCTGTCCTGTGCACTGTAGGACGTTTAGCAGCATTCCTGGCTTCTACCCACTAGATGCCATTATCACCTCCCTTCCAAGTTGTGACAACCAAAAGTTGTCTCCAGACATTGGCAAATGTCCCCTGAGTTGAGAACCCTTAGTTGAAAACCACTGCTCTAAGGGGACACCACCTTGCCCCTCTCCCAAGCCCACAACAGCTCCCTTCCCACCAGCAGCCCAAGGACACCATCTCCTGGGATAGGATCACCTCGTTAAAAAGTTTGAGCCCGTTCCAGCTCCCCTGACTTGTGATCACCTGGTGAGTCAACCCCCTCTGTCAGGATCCCTTTTTTCATCAGCAAAGAGCCCCAACATCCACCCATTGCCCGCCTCATAAATGCGGGCATTACCTTCCACCCTCTCCCTTCTTAACCACCCCCATCTTATCTCTCACCCAGTCCTATTGGCGCCACCTCCTAAATGTTGTTCAAATCCATCCCCTCCCTCCCCCTGCCCCCTCTTCTCCATGCCCTCTTCAGCTGCCTGGCTTCAGGCCACATCTCACCTCTGAATCAGCCTCGCAGCCAGTCTCTGCCTTGAATTCTAGAATTCTACCCTCTCGAGTCCAGCTGATCTTCCCAAAATGCAAATCTGGTCACTCTCCACCTTGGGTGCTTCCTGAGAGCATCCTGCACTCCTGAAAGAGCTGACAGGACAGCAACGCCCAGTCAAACTCAGAGCTCTGGGGTGAGATATGGAGCGAGCTCTATCTGAGAGCTTAGCTTCCCGCATTGTGACCACGGGCTGCCCTTTCCATCTCCTTCACCACGCTATAAGCTCTGCACAGGCAGGGATGTCTCAGTCCCGGGATCCTCAGTGTCTGGCACAGGGCATGCAAATAGCCAGCACTCAGCAATTGCTTGTTGGATGGAGAGATGAATGGATGAACAGATGGATGGACCCTGGTGCAGGCACGTGCAGTGCTATCAGCTGGGGAGGACAGCCTGAGCCCACTACAGGGCTCCAGAAATACTTGTGGAGTGACCAGCTGTTTGCCCTCAAGTGGTTCTCTATTGTAAGAGGAAGATGAGCGTTTCTCCTACGTGGGCATTTTAGGTCCAGAGAAGGGGCGTGCAGAGTGAGATGAACAAGGTGTGCTGGGTGCCTGACAGCTCTCCTCTGAACCAGAATTTTCTTACAGGGACTAGTTGGAGGGTGGGGGGTCACTTCCCAAAGAGCCTGGCCCTGGAGATCAGGGGTATCTGATCACCTTTATTTTGGGGAAAACTCACAACAAGCTTAACTGTGTTTATTTGGCAGGCGCAACGTCACTCTGTCCAATGGGTTTTCTTTCCAGGGTGGGAACAGGTTTGTTCTAGCAGAGGGGCTGCTGGGGCCAGTGTGGCCGTGCCCGTGGGAGTGAACACACAGCACCCTGTTCCCTCATTTTCCTGCAGCACCCTCACCCTCCCCTGCCTGGGCCTGAGGGATGGGGCTGACCAGCCAGAACTTGGGGCTGGGGGCAGTGACAGCTGCACCTGCCCAGAGCCAACAGGATTTGTTCTCCTGGATTTTCCACGTCGGCGATTCCAAGATCAGGTCTGATTGCCCATGTACCTTCTGAGGCTTGCCAGGGGGTGGGGGTGAGGGGCAGAGTAGGGGCTTAGGGTAGCTGTGGGTCTGAGTTGCCTGGAGAGAGGCACTTCTGAAGGTGGCAGGTTTTGTTAAAGGGCAATGTGACTCGCCTTTGTTCCCCTCCCCACCCACAAACATATACAAAGAAAATAACTGGTAGGGGCAGAGGAGCTGGCCAGGAGATAGAGCCTAGATTAGGGTACAGCTGAGGCCAGCCAGGTGGGGAGAGAGGGTCACTTCCTGCTTAGTCTTGAGCCAGGGAGATGCTAGCAGAATAAAAATAAGGACTGTAGCTCATAGGCTGTAGAACTGGAGCCCAGAGCCTTTAAGTCAGGCTAATTTGGTAGCTTCTAAGAAGGTAGTTTCTGAAGTCATGGAGAACTGAGTTCCAACCCATTTCTTTCCTTCCTATCTGTGTGACTTTGGGCAAGTCCCTTCACTTCTCTGAGCCTCAGCTTTCTCATCTGTTAAATGGGGATTGTTGGGAGTGTAACTGAGACACAGATTAGGGGCTCAGCACAGGACCTGGCCTGTTGTGGATCCCAAGGCAACCAGTTTTGTAGTAAGAGGTTCTCCATGCTTACAACCCCCATCCTCACACGGGATAGGGCCAAGGGTGAAGTGAGCAGTCTGGGATGAGGGGAAGGAGGAAAGACTGGAGAACAAGTCACTGCTGGGGCAACTCACCCCAGAAGCAGCTTTCCTTGGTTATATCATTCCATGTCCCACATGAGAGGCAGCTGCAGAATGACACTGGAGGAGCTGGCAATAGACTGTACTAATTGTGGCAGGTGCTGTTGTGACCCAACCAACAGCCACTATCACGAAACCCAGAGCACTACTTCCTTGCACATGGGTACGTCACCTATTTGTGGGAGGAAACAACCTGCTTTGGCTGGACATTGACATGGGTATCTGCAGTGCTGGGAGCTGCAGCTGCCATGTCACAATCATGAGGGAATGAGCCAAGGCCACATCAATGGGCAAAGGATCAGAAAGATGGGAGAAACAGTCTAGAACTTTCACAGCTCCAGAGTTCTTGTAATGTGGGAAAATAAATGAACTCACATCTTGGGCCCCACTTCTTTTCAGGTCTTTCATTATTTGAAGCAAAAAGCTTCCTAGTATCAGCCTTTCTAAGCTTGAGAAAGATATCTTAACCCGTTTTGGTTCTGGGGATACATACCAGGTGTTCCCAGAGCTCCTACTGCCCTTCTCTGGCCTGGGTGGGAATTACAGACCATAAGCAGTCAAGGAAGGCTTGATCTGAGACCACACGACATTCCAGCATCCCAGGCCTCCAGACAGAATTCGGCAAGTCACCGAGATGTTGGGTGTCATACTATGTGTTCACTGCTTCCATTGACAAAGTAGGTTCCAGGGTCTACAAGTGGCCAACCCTGGAGAAGGTGATGAGAAGGCAGAGCTAAAAACACATGTCTCTACTCATGGTTCATTCATGCATTTAACATACTCTTACCTCAAACTTCAGTGTTCCCCCAATTTTTTTTTTTTTTATAAAATCTGGTGTTTGCTTTGTTAATTATTTTATTGTGAGGCACCCTCTCACAAGAAAGGCACTTACACACCACTCGTGCAGAAAAGTGCAGTTTATTCACTCCAGCAGGCCAGCGACAGTTTCCCAAGGAGCAACCAAGGAAGAGCGGCATCGGGCCTTGGTCTTGTAGGGTTTTTAAAGGCAAAAACTACATCCCATTGGCACACAGGATTGTCCAGGTGCACAAAGCAATCTAGGGAGCTAGGTCACAGAGGCTGAGAATGAGCCGTTAGAGCAATCAAGAATGCAACTTTTCATTGTGTGTGCTCCCATGTAATACTTCACTGTGTACGGTCCCTGTTCCCATGTAATAGTTACTGTGTACGGCTACTGTTTTTATGCAACGGCTTTTGTTTCTATGAGAAGGTCAATGGTTTCTCATGGCTGGGGTAGTCTGCAGGTCAGACGGGGAGTAAAATGGAGTTACTTAGGTTAAGCAAGCAATTTTACAGAAGCAGGTAGCGTACATTATTAGGGTGTGGGGAGCTCTATTTCACTTTCACATATGTCCCTCAATTTCCAGTATTCCAAAGTGTCATGTGAACACTGAAATGTTGGGAACCACCATACTGTGCAAATCACGAACTCTCCTGTGCCTCAGTTTCCTTCTCTGAAAAAGAAGCTAATATAACTTCCTCAGGTGGCTTCACTGGTTCTGACTAAAGATAAGTAGACAGTCATGGTTTTAAGAACCCTTCAAAAAGCAGAAATGCACTGCTGCAGTGGGATGTGTGGGTTCTGATCGGGGTCTGCCTTCATAATTAAGATCACGTGCTCTGGAATCTAGCAGACCAGGTTTTGAATTCTGGCTCAGCTAATCATTTACAGTATAAACATAGACAAATAATTTTGTTTCTCTGGGCCTCAGTATCCACACCTGTAAGTGGAAACACATAGTACCCATCTTACACGGTGTTACCAGGATTCACTACACTTTAGTGATGTAAGTATTTGGCACAAGCAAACGCAGAATAAATAATAGCTATTTTTGTTGCTGTTGATACTCATGTTACTGTGAGAGGAGCTTCAGTCTTCTTAAACCATATTCTATCAAAGTCTCAGAAAAATCTTCTGACAAAATTCATTTTAACTTAAGAGTTAGACACATAGACACACCTTCAGGTAGGGGAGGAGGGAGTATCTCCACAAACCAAATAAACTATGGCAGAGTCGGAACAGCAGAGCAGAGGACCCTATAAACAGCATCTTGATCCCTGACCCCCTCATTTTACCAAAAGGGAAACTGAAGCTCAGAGAGGTAAAAGGGCTCACCCTAGGTCACACAGGGGGGCCCAGATCTTCTCACTTCCAGTGTAATGCAATCTCAGAGCAAAACTATCAGGATTTAGTGATTGCTGTGGTTTGATTGTGTCCCCCACAGTTCATATGTTGGAAACATAATCCCAGTGCAATGGTGTTGAGAGTCAGGACCCTTAAGAAATGGTTAGGTCATGAGGTCTCTGCTCTCATAAAAGGATTAATGCCGTTATTGTGCGAGTGGGTTAGTTATCACAGGAGTAGGTTCCTGATAAAAAGATGAGTTCGAATCCCTTCCTCTTCCCCTCTCTCTCTCTCTCTTCCCCCCTCTCTCATTCTGTCTTTCTGTCTGTCTGTCAGTCTTTCTCCTTCTCTCTCTCTCATGCTGTCTTGCCCTTCTGCCTTCTGCCATGGGATGACAGAGTAAGAAGATTCTTGCAAGATGCAGCCCCTTGACCTTGGACCTCACAGCCTCCAGAACTGTAAGAAATAAATTTCTGCCCATTATAAATTACCCAGTTTCAGATACTCTGTTATAGCAGCATAACATGGACTAAGACAGTGACAGACACAAGAAAGTCAGGTTTTCAGGCTGTAGAACTTTGAGAAGAGGAACAGAGGGAAGGGATGGAAAGAATTCAAGCCTTACTTGGGGAAGACATAAAGATGAGCTTCTCTGCTTCTTGCTCTTTTAGTGTCAATTACCCCATTCTCCTCAGTGACCCATATCCTCTCCCTGCTCACCCTCTTAACATACATTCTTAGAAAACAATGAATCTGAGTTGCCGAGATGGCGGGCATTTGAATTTTGTTTATCACAAAGAATATGCTCGAATGGTAGAATTTTAGGCATCTGGGATCTGGGTAGAATAGACACCCATTAATTACTTGGTTGAGTCAACATCTGTTGGGATCTCCTCTATGCCAGCGCTGTGACAAACACTGAACATAAAGACACTTAGTCCAGGACCCTGCCCTCATAGCTCAGAGTTTAATGAGGCAGAGAGAACCAGGAATCAATCACTAGAACTGACTAGGTGTGAATGATTGTGGAGGTGGGCTTAGAGCACCAGAGGAAGGAGAAGGAGGAGCAAGGCATTCTGCCTCTGGGGAGGTGAAATCGCCAAAGAAGGAAATCATCAAAGAGAGAAGAGGTGACACTTGAGTGGAGTCTCAGATGATCAGAGGAGTGGCCCTTCCTGCCAGGTGGACTGATCCGAGGGAGGGCCGCTCCAGGCAGCAGGAGTGGCAGGAGCAAAGCGGGAGTGTGATGCATGGGGTGGAATCAGGGAAGTGTAAGAAATTAGTGTGGGGGTGGCTGTGGGCAGAGACATCTAGAAGGTGAGTGGGGCTGGGCTGCGGGGGCCTTTGGAGGTGAGCTTGATTCCTTCAGCCCTCTCTGGCCCATGCCTGCTCTCAGGTAAGTCAAGGCCAAGTCCAATATCCATCTTTCTTACCTTTCCAGTCTTCTGCCTCCCTACCTAGTAAGGACACGTGTGTAAGTGCGAATGCCTCAGAAAGAACTATAGGCAGCAAATGCTAAGTAGTCACCATCGGTGGCATCAGGGCTGATCTGAGAAGGCTTTTTGGAAATGGGAGTCTGCAGCAAAGTTCGGATCTGGTAATGGCTTGGGTCCTGGGAGAGAGATGCAGCAGCTGGCTAGAGAATCGAAGGCCAGAATCTGGAAAGAGATTCTGCTCTGACTCTTTCTCCTTCACTTTCTTTCTCCCTTCTATCTTCATTCCTTCCCGCCTTCTCCTCTTTTCTTCTCACTTATTCCCTATTCATTCCCTTATTCATTCAGTCATCTGACAAGTATTTATTGAGCACCTGCTATGTACCATACACCTGCAGAGCTTTGTGTGGCAAACAAGACATTGTCCCTGTTTTTATAGATTGGGGTAGACACATGAGAAACAACACATTTAAACCTTTTGAGGAGTGGTGAAGACTTTCTGCCTCATCTCCCTGAGTCTAGAAGTTCCTGGAAGACAAGGACGCACAGGTTACAAGACCACATCTGTGCCTCATCCCAGCCCATCCCTTTCCCCAGCCCGGTGGTTCAGGTGTGAACTTTGGAGATAAAGGGCTGGGTGAATCTTGTTCCAGTCATTAGCTGGTGTGGCGGACCACTCCGAGTCCCCGTTTGTTTACTTATAAAATGGGAACGACTTGGTACCTACATCATGGAATTGCGGTGAGCACAGAAAGAAATGATGCAAGTCAAATGGTAGTTGGCAGCTGGAGGAAGCGTGTGAGAGCTTTTTTTTCTGGGGTGCTGGGAACATTCTACTTCTTGATCTGGGTGCCATTTACACAGGTATGCTCAGGGCATGAAAATTCATCAAGCTGAACATTTATGATTTGCACACTTTCTCAACAGTGTGCTATACTTCAATGACAAGTTTTCAAAGTGTTGGTTCAATGCCTCATGTTGAGCACTGCCAACTCTACAATGACTGCGACTATGGTTATCAATGTCCCACCACCACACCTCCAACAGATGCTTCACTAGTCTTCTGACCCATAAGTTTGCTGCTCTCTGGAGTTCTGGAAGGGCAGATACTGATGGAGAAACTGAGGCATCAAACCCAGAGGCTCAAGGTCATAGAGCTCAATGGGAGCTGTGTTAGCCAGAATCCAGCAGCACCCTCCCCTAGTACACCACACTCCTCTACCCTGGCTGTCTCCTGGCTCGTGTCTGCACCTAGTGGGGGTGTGGGAGCCCATTAATTCCTAGGCAAATGGGCTCTGGGCGCGTGTGCAGGCAGCAGGTCCCAGGACAGCTCAAACAGGCCTGGACTGCCTGGTGCCCCGCGGCAGCCTCCCCCTGGCCTCTAAATGATGGTGTGGAGCACTTGGCTGTTTCAGGGTAAACAGGAGGGCTGGAGCCGCTGGGGAGGTGGGTATGTACCTCTGCCAAGCCAAAACAGAGAGCAAGTGCAAGACTCCCCCTGTGCCCTGGGGGGCCGCTGGGGGCCAAAGGGGGGGGGGGCTGGGGTTGGGGAGAGCTGCTGTCAGAGTCAACATCAGTTGTCATTAGAAGGGGAGGCTTAACTTCATCCACTTCCAGTGAGTTCCCCCACCCCCTATCCCTGCTGGCTCCATCCTGGTGGCCTCTGGTCTGGGTGAGAGAAGCAGGGCAGGGTTAACCCTCACCTCCCCAGCACAGGAAGGGGTAAGAGAACCTGCAGAGAGAACACTGCAAGCCTCACTCTGCCTCCATCTCTGTCTCCCCAGCACCCGGCACCATTCTTGGCAGAATGATG
>NW_007739025.1:10365-15243 GCF_000696425.1 Galeopterus variegatus | reverse complement strand
GCTCCATCCTGGTGGCCTCTGGTCTGGGTGAGAGAAGCAGGGCAGGGTTAACTCTCACCTCCCCAGCACAGGAAGGGGTAAGAGAACCTGCAGAGAGAACACCGCGAGCCTCACTCTGCCTCCATCTCTGTCTCCCCAGCACCCGGCACCATTCTTGGCAGAATGATGAAGTAAATGCACACAGGACAGACCGCAAGGGTTCTGGTCCCAGCTATCCTGTTCAACTTCGTACGATCTGGGGCCAGTTATTTAGCCTCTCTGTACCTCAGTTTCTTCATCCTTAAAATACAACTACTGTGAATATTGAATACCCAGTAACCTAAATAGCTAAAAAGCCAATGTGGGTGAGTCATGTCTCAGGGCAGCCCCTACACAGCTCCTGCTGAATGTCACCATGTGAGCCCGGAGTTGTCAGATCTGTAGACTTCTCAGGAGATGCACAAAACCTGGATTTCTACATGCAATCTCCTGACTTTTAAGTGTTGGCAGCTAATCAGAAAACACTGTGTACCCTACAAAAATAAGTCTGAAGATTGTGTTTGACCAATAGGCCCTAGCTGGGGACCTCAGATCTAATCACCCAGTTTGCTAGTGAGGAAACTGAGGTATCCGGAAAGGGAATAAAAATTTACCGAAACTTGCACAGTCAACTGACTGCCAAGACACCAAAACAGCCACTGTGGATTAGGGCACCACTCATGTAGTATATTAAGCTTCAAGCAAGGTAGGTTTAAGACTCTTCCAGCTTCAAGGTAGGTTATGTTATCCCCACAAATGCTAGGAGGGGTCAAGTAACTTGCCAAAGATCAAGTTTTCAGCCTGGAATCAAAATCCAGGACAAGTCACACTGTCTCTCTAGCCCTGAAAGGATTGGAACCCAAGTCTGTTTCCTACCCTGTGAGGACTGTGCCACTGCTATGAGACCCACCCTTGACACACTGAGGGGAGCAGCCACCACTCCTACCTACTCACCTGGACTGTTTCCCAAAGCTCAAACAGGACACTTGCAGGATTGTTTCTATATTCGGTGAACTGTGGTGTGTGTGAAGACACTTAGCATGCTGCCAGGCACACAGAGGTATCTGCTCCTCCCCCCTACCTCGAACACACACACACAGGCACACTCCTATTTTGATCTTGGTCTGACAAGCCCCAGATTAGTGATCAGGAACAATGTTGGCTTTATCATCCCCCTTCAGGGGTATTTGCATATTGGTAGTGAATCTGGACCATGAAAACACCTCCCATCTCAAAAGACTGAATTGCAAATGGTAGGATTATCAGACTTCATTCATTCACTGAGAATGCTTTTGTGCTGTGGCTTTCTAACAACTTTATTTCATTACAAAAAAAAATGATATATGTGTTTAGAAAAAAACAAACAATTCAGGGATGAATAGAAATAAATTCAATAGATTCTTAAATCTCCTTTCTTCCCTTCATGTTTCCCTTCCACACCTACCCACAGGTAAGCAATGTTGACAGCTGGTGAGGATCACTCTTCACCTCTCTTTAGGGTCATAGAAACATACGTGTCCATACACAGCAGTAGAGGGAAAAGGAAGGCAGCTTGCTTTTTTTTAAAAAAAAACATACTGTATATATTTCTCTGCGTACTTTTTTTCACTGAACGCATCATCGCCATCTCTTCAGATCAAGAAAGAGATAAACAAACTCGTTACTGTTCGTTGCTGCTTGATACAATACTATAGAGTACCATAGTTTATTTAGTTCATTCAGCCTCTCCCTACTGATGTACATTAGTCTTGTAGGGTTTCTGTTCCAGTTCTCTCTCAACAAGTATGACCGATGCAGCAATTACCATCTATGTACGTGAATCCTTACATTTCCCTTTCATTTTTCCTGGTTAGAGTCCCAGAAGTGCAATTTCTAGTCAAAGTGAAAGTACTGCTTGTACCTTTAGGGGAGTCAGAGATTTGTTGACTACAAGGCAGCATTCTAGAGAGCCTGGAGATTTGGCAGGAGGGTGAGGGACCACATCTACTAAGTGCCAAGCCCCTGCCTCTGTGCATTATCTCATCAAATCCTCCCTGACTTTTGCAAAGCAGGGAAGGGAAGTACCCATCATGCAGCTGTGAAAATGGAGTCTCAGAGAAAGGACAGTGCCCAAATGGGGGATTCCTGAGTCTAATTCCATGGAGCCGAAAACCTGTCACCACCTCATAGTAGTTGTTGTGGGTTAAGCCACATGCAAAAGATGTTTGTGTGGGGACACCAGAAAGATTCTAAAAGTGAAAAGTGTGTGGTGTCGGGGCAGTTGGGTAGCTTCAGAGGGCCACCTCTGCTCAGAAATGGTCAACATTATTAATGGTGCTGCCTTTTCTTCTCCCCGTTACTAATCCATCAATATTCTGGCTAAATGCCACCTTTAACCAAAAGAAAGGGGACATTCATTCATCTGGAGCTCTGAAGGATGGTCATAAGGCCTCTTGCCTTTTCTTATCTCTTTGCAGGCTGGGGAGGAAGTTGATGCTTTGCAAGGAGCTGCAGGCCTCACCACAATGAACTGCCTGAAATCTCAGGTGGCAGGAGCACTGGCCAGAGCACAGTGGGAACTTTGGCATTTGTCAATCAATGGAAGCCTGAGGGAGGAGAATCCTTTGACAGGTTCTGGGCCAAGGGTCCCAGAAGAAACTTCTGGCTTCTGGTCATTCAAATAACTAATTCGAATAGTGAAGAAACTGAGGCAGACAGATCAGAGATGGAATAGGATGCAAAGACACAAAGAGAGACACCACTGAGAGAGAGAGTGACCATCTGTTGCCAGAGTTAGAGCCAAACATTCACAAGATCAGCACAGGGATCATTCAAATAGACTAAGTCTTATCTGACTTGCAGGATAAAGAGACACTGTGGCCAGAGGCTGGCCCTGAACTAAGCACATTTTCTGAAAGTAAGACAGCACTTAGCAGTTGTCCTGAGTAATTATTGACTTTTGTACTACACATTTGGGTTTTCAGAGCCCCATTCCCCCATTCTGTAAAATTCATGATTTTACAGATTCCTTGCAAACAGCCAGTGCAGCCAGGAGCAGGAGATCTGTTTTTCAAATAAGAAAACTGATGTTGCTAATCCAAGGGCAAGGGAAACAGAACTTGAAGGCTGGGTGTCTGCAGGCTGAGGGAGTCTGAAGACTGAATTGACAAGGACCCTCAAACCCAGACCCTCTCCTCCCACTCCCAGCCCCTTTCTTGCCAAAATGCTCAGGGCCCAAGAGCCACATAAACTCTGGTCTGATCAAGGGGACTGAACCATCTCTGGCGGAGGCTCGGGTGGAGGAGAGAACAGCAGACTTGGTTAGCTCTCCCATCTTACCAAATGTTTTTTGTTTGTCTGTTTTTGTTTGTTTTTCAAGTGTTAAGTATTTCAGTGTTGGATATATGCAGGGCCCCAAGGTGCAGGGTCCAAGGCAGGAACCCCTCTTGAAGGCCAGTTGCACCCTGGCTCCTCTCCTCAGTCATGGGCTGGGAACCAGCCTTGCTGCCTTCTCCAACCCTGTGCCCAGTTACTTAGAGAAGAAAAGCTCTCAGGCTTTGGAACCAAACAGCTCTGAGTCCTGATCTGCCCCACATGCTGGCTTGCTGTGTGCTCTTGGCCGCATCACTTCATCTCTCTGAGCCTCGGTCCCATTCATCATCATAAACAACTGGTGAAGGAATATTGTGATGGGGAAAAATGCCTAGAACAATATCCATGGAGAACTTAGCTCAGGGTCTGACAAGGAGTGGTCAATAAATGGCTGTGTTTGTCCCTTATGAGCCTGGTATCAGGTTTTTCTGTCACCAGCACAGAGGCTATCAGATATGAGTCTGCACAAAAATTCTCTGGACTGCTGACCAAAACAACAGAGCTTCTGACTCGGGGACCTGAGGAGGGCTGGGGAATCTGGCCCACAGCAGGCCCTAGAACCACATGGTGAGCAGAGGCCAGAGGGGTCCAAGCACAGCCCTAAGAAATGCCCTGGACTCTGTGTGGTCTTTGGTGGCTTGGGCAATGCCCTCTTGGCCAGACTCCATCCAGCATGATGCCTGGTCCTGCCACTCTGCAGACTACGCTGGCCTCCCTGACTCCTGGAAGGGCTGGGAATGTGTTCCATTCAGCCCTTATTTACTGAATAGAGTGGAAATGGTGGGGAGAGGGACTGCAGGCAAGTGGAGGAGAGCCAAGCATCTTAACTGAATGCCCCTCTGGTTCCTTCTCTATGGGAACCCCAGCCCTGGCCTCAGCTCCCAGCACAGGAAGCCTGGGTCCCAGCGGGCCACCTGGGGCTGGCTCCAGACTGCCTTTTGAGTGCACTCCACTTCCCAGCCTGCAGCCTGCTCAGATCTGTCCCTGCAGCCAGGCTGGGATTTCCAAGGCTCTTGCTGCCCCCTTGAGGCTGCTCCCACAGCCTCCTGAGCACGCCCAGCCAAGGCTTTGAAGAAGCTGGGAAGTCTCAGCCTGGGACAGACAGTCCCAGGGGTGAGGAAGGTCCGAAGGATGGGAACAGCTCTGCTCGTGCATATGGCAACCACTTGCCAAGCCCACCCCAGTGGTGACAGGGGGCAAGTGAACAGATCTACGTGTTCAGTTATTTGTGCTGCTCCCTGAACTTGCCTGTGTGTAAGACAGGAATCACGATGATATTGCCACACACAGCTTTTGAGAGAACTAAATGATCACTTGGCCAGTAGGAGATGATTATCCTGGCATGGGAAAAGCCCCAGATGTTTGCATGGAGGAGGCACACTCTACCCAGACTGTGACATGTAGGATGGTGACCCACAGAGGGCCACTCTGAACCTGGGCAATGGTGCGAGAATCTTATAGCCACAGCCCAGTCTCACTGTGGCACAGACGCTGGGTGAAGAAGAAATA
>NW_007739025.1:0-9804 GCF_000696425.1 Galeopterus variegatus | reverse complement strand
GAGAATCTTATAGCCACAGCCCAGTCTCACTGTGGCACAGACGCTGGGTGAAGAAGAAATAGGATATCTCAGGTTTGTAGTCAAAGGGGCTCTTGGTACATCACCTGGCAAGTAGCAAAGATGGCAGGTCTCAATTATTAAGCACCTACTGACTTCCAGGCATTGGGCAATGTCTTCTCACTAAGTCAATCACTGACGTAACACTGAGGTAGGTTGTACTGGTCCCATTTTACAGCTGAGAAAACTAAGTCTTGAAGGGATGAAAACCCTCGCTCAATGTCACCCAGCTATTCAGTGGGAGAATCTGGGTCTGCATCTCTGTCTGCCTGGCTCAAAAACCTCTCTACTGTCTTACGTCATGAGTCATGCGACCCAGCCTACCCCACTTGTGAGATGCCTGTGTCCTGGGTTGTTAGCAGTCACATGCGCAAGGTTGAGGAGCCCTGGCTGCCCCAGCCCAGTGTTTCCAGGAGGCTGGGGTCCTCCTGGATGTCACCTTCACCCTCTACAGCTCCTGAGCCACCTCAGGCCCTGGAGGGAAGCCCACTCTTTCAGGATTCCTAGAGGCAGTCAAGGGCTCTAAGTTCAAAATGCCTGAGCAGTCGCTCTTTCGTCCTCAGTAAGTTGTGCAGACTCGGGAAGACTCCTTCATCATACAGCTTCGCGGCTCAGACTCCCCAGCCCCGCAACTTCCTAGCACAATGGCCTCCCCTGAACATTGGTTTCTGCCTTTGTGAAATGCGGACAATAATAGTACCAGCCTCCAAGGGCTGGCGGGAGGGTCAAATGAGCTAAGACCCATCTCGTGCTTACTCAGCACGACACCTGACAGGAGGTAGGCACTCAGTCGGGGGCACTGTCATTCTTCCATCAGTTCACTGATCATCGCCCACTGACCCAAAGTTCGTATTTGTCTTTGATGAAGATAGAATGGGGGAAAATAATTTATAATTGATGAGTAAAGATAACAGTTAGCCAAGATCTTTTAAAACAAATGGTGTTTGGGGCAATATAGTAAACAGAGTCCTTGGTCCCCTTGTGAACCAAACTGGGAAAAATTCCGAAATGGGAATTGCTACTCAAAATAGGTCTTAATGAGTGAGGTCTTAGTGAGTTGGGTCTTATGAGTGAGGGTCTTTTAGGGCCTTAATAAGTGAGAATCTCCTAAGGCTGGAAAGCAAGAAATGGGAATTTCACAAAACGGCTGTTCTGAAATTTGTCCTTGAGTCTGCAAGAGGTCACAGGAAAAGGACATGGCATCCTGCTATTTTAAAAGGGTGGTTAAAAAACAGCCTCTGCTCTTTCCCAGAACTCTGTTCTTCTTCACTTCCAACCCTGCATACTGGAGACAGGTGATGCGGGAATAGCTTTCTTTCTAATTCTCCATTTCCTTGTTTCTGGCAATAGTCCCCAATCTGCCCTTGGGCATGCTGTGGTTGTGAAAAGCTCTAATCTGGGAGTTGAGAGGCTCTGTGGCCAGCCAGCTGTGTCACCTGGGCAGATCAGATCACTCTTCTGGGGACCTCCTCTGCTCATCGGTAAAATGGGGGAGTTGAACTCAATGGTAAGTTACTGATGTCTTGACATTCTTGGATTTCTCCTTAGTAAATATTAAACTATTGCCTTCTCTTCCTGGTCACAAAGAATTCAAATGTGTCTGAATTATCCTCGCATCCCCTGTGCCTAGTCAAGGGCCTATCACAATAGAAAGGACCTATGGTATTCTAGCCCTAACTTGGTCATTTACTGAGTGAGGTACTATGTGGCAAGCCACACTTCACTGAGCCCTTTTCTCCATCTGAAAATATGGTCTAATAAATACCTCTATCATAGAGCTGTTGGGAGTGACAATATGTGTAAAGTGCCTAACACATAGTAGGCCGTCAGGAAATACTGAGTGAGGTACTATGTGGCAAGCCACACTTCACTGAGCCCTTTTCTCCATCTGAAAATGTGGTCTAATAAATACCTCTATCATAGAGCTGTTGGGAGTGACAATGTGTGTAAAGTGCCTAACACATAGTAGGCCGTCAGGAAACCTCTGGTGACTGATGGGGCTCACGTAGGGTTGGCTTCAACTGAACTACCTGTTTACAAAATGGAATGCTGTTCCCACTCCACCAGTAACTTGGGACACATTTATCCCCTTCAAAAGTCCAGTTCCGAGCAAAGGACATGCTTCACAGCACCCACCGCACACACGGAAATAAGGAGCTCTATTATTCTCCCTAATGGCTTTAGAAATAGCTACAGATTTAAGCCTATTGATATAAAAACACCAGCTTGTTCTGGAAACTAGAGCTGACTTCCTTTACCCAGGAAGAGAATTTTCAAAGAAGCCAGTTGTTCTTTCAAACATCACTTCAAATCTTCCAGTGCTGGAAGATCAGAAGGCCCCTTCTCCCGTGTTCCAGCCACTTAGAATCCAAGAGGGTCCAAGATGAGAACTCCAGTTCAACCCTTTGCCTGACAGATAAAGAAACTGAAGATCTAGAGAGAAAAAGAGATATGTCCCAGGTAACACAGGCAGTTAATCCAGAATGAAATTAAATGATCAAATTAATGATCACTGCGCAGTTTCTACTTCACACAGCATTTTCACGCACCGGTGCCCACTTAGTGACCCCGTAAGGTGGATGGCAGAATCCCCATGCCACAAACAGGGAAATCAAAGTTCATAGTGTTGGATAGATTCTCCCGCAATCACCTAGGCTTGACCCTTCATCACAGTGACTGACCCAGAACTTCACTCCATGGCTGTGGGAAGCATCAGAGTGGTTGTGGAAGGAGGCAGATGTGCGTGGGCTTCCCAGGCCCAGAAGTGTAACGTGAGGTATGGAGGGGAAGGCTATGTGTGTCAGGGTGACTGTCAAGTGTGGGTACAGAGTGGTCACTCACATGCCCTGGGTCAGGGAAGATGGACTATGCCACTCCCAAAGGCCATCTATGTGCCTAGACCCCTACAGAGTATCAGAAGTATCAGAAAATGTGGCACCGGCCCTTGAGAAGCCGATAGCTACATTTTTGTATAAATTTGTTGAAACTCACTGAAAGGCACACCTAAAATGGGTGTGTGCATTATACATGAATTATACCACAATAAAGTTGATTTTTTAAAAAGACACAGTCCTGGCTCTCATGGAGCTTTCAGTTTGGTGGAGAATAGACATTAATGCAGTCATCATGTAAATAAATGCAAAATAATCTATAACTAGAATAAGAGTGATGAAGGACGTTACATGTAGTATGAGAGTGTGATAAGGACTTGGTCAATTCAGCCAGACCAGGAAAGCCTTCCTGAGGAAGTAACATTAACCTGAGCTTAGAACGATAAGTAGGCGTGAACCAGGAAAATAACTTGGGCACAGGGAGCAGCATGTGCTAAGGGCCTGTGGTTGAAGGGAATCTGGTCGGGACTACTGAAAGAAGTGGCAATGAGGATGGAGCAGAAGGAGGGACGTGGTAGGAGGTGAGTCTCCAGAGGTGAGCAGAAGCATTCTTAGGCCCAGATGAGAGTTTTCATTTTTCCTGAGAGAAATGGAAGTCCATTGCAGTGTCTTAAAGGGTGGTGAGAAGTGATGTGACCAGCTAAATTTGTGGGTTAACACCATGAAGTTAGGACACACCTCTCCCTCCTTCTGTCTAGAAGGTTATTGAGATCGGAACCAAACCTTACTAATCTGTGTAGCCCCCCAGAGAAATATCAGCTGTGCTGAATACAAATTGGTGCAGAAGAAGTGTTCTGATTGAGCGAATGAATGAAGGTACAGACAGACAGATTTTCTTAGAACCCAGATAGCTGCTGTTCCCAAGTCATCTGATAAATGATAAATTTAGATGCATTTAATTCTTCTCCCCAAATTGAAAATGTGATAGCAAGGATTACAGAACTGAACCTCCACCTTGTCCAACCTGACCCCAGCTCCTGAGCACACAGGGAGCCCACTGCCAGGAAACGAATCAAACTCCGCCTTTTCCCCTTGCTACTACCCTCATGACGCATCCCTCAGCTTGTCAGTCAAGACCCTCTGGGGGCTGTCCCAGCCGTGTTGTAGCCTTATTACCACTGCCAGGAAACGAATCAAACTCCGCCTTTTCCCCTTGCTACTACCCTCATGACGCATCGCTCAGCTTGTCAGTCAAGACCCTCTGGGGGCTGTCCCACCCGTGTTGTAGCCTTATTGTCCTAAGTCTTCCCTACACACAGCTATGATCTGGACGCTGCAACCTACCAAGCACGTCACAGACACATCAGGCATTCTCACACTTCATGGCCAACCCTTCCCTCTCCTGAAATCACCCCCCTCTCTCAGATCCACTGGGAAACCACTCACAACATCCTTGAAGGCCCAACTCAAGTCCCTGCTCCTCTGGGCAGCCTTTTCTGCCCACCCGGATCCATTAGCCACTACTATATACTTGCCTGGAATACTGTACTTGTCGCCTGATCTGTTTACCTTTTCAGACACAGTCCTCCAGCACTCTCATCTGTAATGTCTCTTATCTGCACTCCTAGTGCCCAGCACAAGGCAGGATGAGGTGGGATGGGATGGGTTATAAGTGAATTTAGGAAGATCCCTTAAAAAGACAGATGACCAGAAAGACGGGGAGAAAACATTAATATTAATGCTTTTGGAGGAGGTAACATTTCTGAATGATGTGGAGGTCCATAAACAGAAATTTCCCTCTGCTTTTGGTTACCCTTGTGCCCCCTGCTGAGCCTCCATTGCTTTTGACTCAGTTTCCCCAGACATCCAACCCTAACCCGTGGGCAGTCGGCTCACACCTCCTGGCTTTCACTGCAGAGCTCCTCCAGGGCTCTTCCCTGGCACTGCCCCTTTCCTGTGCTTCCTTTGTTCTCTGTCCATGACCTTCTGCCCTCCAGCCAGAGCAAACCAGCACCCTCTGGTTAGGAGGCAAATCCTGTCACGTTCACAGAGTGGGAACAAGCCAGGTGATGCTGTGTCATCACCGCCAACTGCAGAAGGAAACACATGCAGCAAAAGACACATACTGCAAAACCACAGACAAAGGGGCAAAACCCTGCTTGCAGGGATATGGTCTGTCTTCCTCTTGTGTCCTTTGAAACAGATTCATTCTCCTTTAATCTTTTAATGAAAATTTAGCTTTTCTTTTCGGCAAGACCCTCTGGTGAAGTTTATAACAAATTTCAGCAAAGCATAGAGAGTAAATGCAGCATCTGGTTGGGATAGAATCCTTGGCTGTGGAATCAGATAAATGGGGGTTCAAATCCCAGCACTGCCACATCTGTGAAAGCATGCCTCACAGATAGGTGGCCCCAAACACCAGAGTCATATTGATTACAGTGTGATTTGCACTAGGGATGGGCTATTTGCAAAGCATCTTGCTCAGCCCTTTATGCACAGGCTTCATTTAATCCTCACCATGACCCCATTTACAGAAGAGGAAACTGAGGCTCAGACATGGTTAAGAAATGGAGGTGTTTCTACCAGGTGAGGTGGCTTTGAAGCTGGAGCTCCTAGCCTGTCTGATCTATGGTCATGTTATTACCATCAAACTCACCTCTACGATAAGACCCTGAAACTTGTGTAAGGAAGAATCTTATCTCCTCAACTGGACAGAGATTTCTATGATCAAAGTGTCTTTATCTTGTTCACCTCTGCGTCCCACCTCCCCACTCCCCACCAGTCCCAGTGAAAAATGATTTTCACATTTTAACTCATGAAATATCAACCAACTGACATAAATGGGCTTTGGTGAGCCCAAAGCTTTGGCTTTTCAACAGCTGATCTCTCCTTCCCTGTCAACCCATTTTTAAAAAAATCATCTTAAATATGAATGTCCCATTATAAATAAAAACATAGTAAATGCAGGAAATTCAGAAACTATAAAGATAAGAAGAAAAAAAATGTACATTTCTGCCACCCAAAGTATCATTTTGTCTCATTTCCTCTAAATCTCCCTATGCAGAGATTTATGTTATTGCTCTTTATCTGAGACTATTCTTTGTGTTTATTTTTTACAATAAAAAATAGTACATTTGCACAATAAAATGGGAAAAAAACTGAAAAATAATACATTACTCAGAATATCACAACCAAGAGTTAATTGTTGTTAACATTTTGGCAAATTTTGATTTGACTTCATATTTCATTCTGAGGAACCCTAAATGCAGAGGTGTTGGTTCAGTTGTTTTAATCTGACATTGAATGTGGAAAGGATAGCATTTTTTATTTCTCCTTAGTGGCTGCATGATATTCCATTGTGTAGCTAAGCCAAAAATCATTAAACTAGTTTCAAGTTGTTAGGCATGTGGGTTGTTTTCAATTAGTTACATTTATAAGTACCAGTAAAATAAACATTTCTGTTGTTGCCACTGCTAACGGATTCTCTGGACAAAGGGATAGAGGTGACTGGGGCAGCCCCCACGAGGCTTTCGGACTCCAAAATCTGAGTCTCATCTACTTTCCATGGTTCTCTTCAGTATACATCTGAGCCGCCTGTGCATTTGACGACGTCCGATGGATTTGATTCATCCGGAGGAGTAGGTTTCTGGCAAGGAAATAACTTTGTGCATTCCCCTAGGAATCTCCTGCAACTTTTCTAGAGAGGTAGCTTCTGCTCCCTCTGGTAGACAGACACACAGAGATAGAGGGCAAAAAAAAAAAAAAAAGGTAGAAAAGGAGATTTTAAAAACTAATTCGTGCACATGGAAAACATCCCAACAGTTCAGAGGGGGCAAAAAAGAAACAACCAGTTAAAAGTAGTCTCTCTCTCTCTGTCTTTCTGTGTGCGTGTGTGTCTCCCACATTCCCCACTCCCTCCAGAAGCAGCCATTGTTCAGTTTCTCATGCATTCTTTCAGACTTGTCTATATTTACACAACCACCTCTCTGTCTCTCCACCTACACAGTCATCTGTATCTGTCCACCTATCACTCACCCAGCTGTCTTTTCTACATCTCTATAGCTAGCTGTTCACCCATCTATCCATCCACATAAAAATCAGAATCTTTAAATGAATGGTTACCGTAAATAGAGTAGTTCAGAGGAGACTTTAGGAGGTAAGACCCTGGGTCCCCAGACCAACCATCAACCCACTTTGTAACTTTGGCCAAGATGCTTTGCTGCTTTCTGCCTCAGTTTCCTCCTACGTAAAATGAGGTCCATAATACTGTCCACGGGGGCTGTGAATGTGCCTTGAAAAGTGGAGACATGATGGCTGATGGGAAGGTCAATGGAGAGTCTTGCCCTCCCTCAGGCCTGCAGTGAGGAAAGATTAGCGTGGTTTTCCACCCAGACGAGGGAGCAGGAGGAAAGGACAGGGGAACAAGGTGGGTGAGGGGAGCCCACCTCGGGCACCGCTGGGTCATGTCAGTTCCCCACAGACTGGTAGAAGGGGACAGAGTGATCTTTCATAAACATTACCTCACGTGTTTTGTGGGAGATAAGGTGTTTGCTAAACTTTGTTGGAGGAGCAGAACCTAGGAGAGCCTTCCGCGTGACCACCACCAGGACGGCAGCTACCTGCTCGGACTGGCTGTGGGGGCCTCCAACTCAGCCTGCCCAAAATACAGAAGCCAGCAAGTGGGGCTGGCTCTATTTAGTGTAAATAGAGGCAAATACTCTGTGGCTGAAGGACAAAGAGGTCATACTGGGAGAAGGACAGTGGCCTCCTCAGGTCAGGAGCCAGTGTCTGCGAGCACCCTGTAAGCCAGCCATTTACCATTTGGGGTTCAGCCCCCTCAGGTGGCATTAGCTTACTCTGGGGTAAGTGGGGCTGGCTCTATTTAGTGTAAATAGAGGCAAATACTCTGTGGCTGAAGGACAAAGAAGTCATACTGGGAGAAGGACAGTGGCCTCCTCAGGTCAGGAGCCAGTGTCTGCAAGCACCCTGTAAGCCAGTCATTTACCATTTGGGGTTCAGCCCCCTCAGGTGGCATTAGCTTGCTCTGGGGCGCCCTCTGGGATTGGGGTCTGCATCAGGGCCTCTGTGTAGCACAACTCCACAGGGAGACATTGGCACAAAATACCATGTAAAGTGTGCCTCCTGGTGTTGTGCAGGGGGGCAGCCCAGTGTGGACACAGGAAAGGGGCCACTTTTCCCTTGCAGAGCAGAGTCTCTGGGATCCTGGGGGACCTGAGTTGGCCACCAGCTCCCCTAACCCCCCACCATTCACCCTCCTCTCAAAAGCAGCAGGGCTCTTAGCTGTATCATGTTGGTACTGGGCGGTACCTTTGTACTTTTCCTCTGTGGCAGGATTGGCAGGGGCGCAAGAGGCCCTCCCCGACTCAGTGCTCTCTGAACCCACCCCAGGAAGCAGAAATGTTGCAAATGTACAGATTAAAGCTCAATAAGGAATGTCCTTGCTAACTCTCAGGGCCTCCTGGGCATGGATAGTGGACCAGGCCACATCCTGTTTTCTTTTCCAATTAAGGTTCCTGCTGTATTAAGTGAGAAAATGCTAACAAAGATTTGCAAAAATTATGATAGAATCGAAACATTTGCATCTAATAGATAACACTTTAACATATACCCACCCAAACACACAGACTGTGTATCACTTACTTGGAGGTGATATCAAAGGTCTAAATTGCAAGGTCTTCATGAATATTAGGCCTGGGACAAATTTCTCTCTGGCTCTTCTCTGCCATCCAAAAGTGAGAATTTAACTCAGTAAGTAGTGATGTCCTCATCACTGGAGGCATGCAAGCAGAATGAATGACACCGAGGGGAATCACTGCATGGGCCTGGAGCTGTTTGGGAAACATGAACTGCAGGACCTTTCCAGCACCAAAGGCATGTATGGTTCTAAATCTAGGTATAGAGAGATCCTTCCTGCTGAGCCTGACTTGTCTGTGAGCAGAGGCAGAGTCTGGAAGGTACCCCAGCCTGGGCAGCATCTCAGTAATAGCATAGTGTTTGCTGGAGTGAATTGAAAACCCAGTTTGAGGTCAAAGGATGTATTTCACTTTGGCCAATGAGCCAATAGCTTTGCTTCGCTGAGCCTCAGTTTTCTCATCTGCAAAATGGGAGTGATAACTTCTGACTTGTGGGGCTTTGGTGAAAATGAAATAAAATAATGTGTGTGCTGAGCCCAACTCAGTGCCAGGCACACAGTTGGCACTTATATGTGGCATAAATGGTATGAGGCATCCCCTGAACAATTAGAGGTTCAAGGGGGAAAGTAACTGTTTCTAGGCTGCAGGTGCATATACATCCCCTCACAACTTCTGAGAACAACCCCCAAAGTCTCCTGAGTAAAGAAAACTGAGACATGAAGTAAAAAAAACGATATGGAAGGAGCTCTCTCTGACTTTCTCTTCCTCCTCCAACTCCACAGCTCTGGAATCAGCACCCAACAGCCCTTTCCTCTCTGACTCAGATGTTTTCTCATCTGCAAAATGGGAGTGATAACTTCTGACTTGTGGGGCTTTGGTGAAAATGAAATAAAATAATGTGTGTGCTGAGCCCAACTCAGTGCCAGGCACACAGTTGGCACTTATATGTGGCATAAATGGTATGAGGCATCCCCTGAACAATTAGAGGTTCAAGGGGGAAAGTAACTGTTTCTAGGCTGCAGGTGCATATACATCCCCTCACAACTTCTGAGAACAATCCCCAAAGTCTCCTGAGTAAAGAAAACTGAGACATGAAGTCAAAAAAACGATATGGAAGGAGCTCTCTCTGACTTTCTCTTCTTCCTCCAACTCCACAGCTCTGGAATCAGCACCCAACAGCCCTTTCCTCTCTGACTCAGAAGCCTGATGTCACTCTGGCAGTGTTATAAGTATAGGCTTGGGCCTGAGGGGTGACTATAGGT
>NW_007739024.1:16507-39323 GCF_000696425.1 Galeopterus variegatus | reverse complement strand
GAAAAAGAATTTCAGATCTCAAAGATGGTCTTTTCAAAAAACTCAGGCAGACAAAAAAAAAAAGGAAAAAATAATGAGGGAAATTTAAGAGAGATAGCAGACAACCTCAAGTGCTCTAACATCCAAATTGTTGGTACTCTAGAAGTGTTCTAGAAGTAGAGGAGAAAGGAAAAGGTATTGAAGACATATTCAAGGAAATAATAACAGAAAACTTCCTGGGTGTAAGGAGAGATGCAGACCTTCAGATCCAGGAAGCTGAAAGGTCCCCAAACAGACTCAATCAAAAAAGATCCTCCCCAGGACACATTATAGTCAAATTTGCAAAGCTCAAAGACGAAAAGAGAATTCTAAAAGCATCAAGGGAAAAGTGTCAAGTCACCTGTAAGGGAATCCCCATCAAACTAACAGCAGACTTCTCAAGTGAAACCCTACAGGCCAGAAGAAAGTGGGATGATATATTCGAAACACTAAAAGAAAAAAACTGCTAGCCCAGAATTCTTTACCCAGCAAGGCTGTCCTTCGTAAATGAGGGAGAAATAGTGTATTTTCCAGGCAAACAAAAATTGTGGGAGTTAAGCACCATGCAACCAGCCCTGAAAGAAATTCTCAAGGGAGTCCTGCATCTGGAATCTGAATAATGAATGTCACTATCACGGATACACAAGAAAGAGCAAAACCTGCTGTTGAAACTAAAATTGCCATGAGAAAGAGCAAGAAGCTAAATCATGCCACCTTAAATATCCAACTAATGTTGAAGAAGAGAAATAAAAAAGGAAGAAAGATCAAAAGATATTTAAAATATCTAAACTAAAAGCAATTATATGACAGGAATTAAACAATACCTCTCAGTAACCATCCTAAATGTGAGTTTATTAAACTCCCCATTCAAAAAGTACAGATTGACAGATTGGATTAAAAAGCTACACCCAAGTATATGCTGTCTCCAAGAGACCCATATAGACACACACACAGACTAAAAGCAAAGGAATAAAAAAGACATACCATGCAAATGAAAACCAAAAACGAGCAGGAGTATCTATTCCTATATCAGACAAAATAGATTTTAAACCAAAAAACATAAAAGGAAACAAAGAAGCCCACTACATAATGATAAAAGGATCTATCCAGCTAGAAGACATAGCAATCATAAACATATGGGCACCCAATCAGGAGCACCCAGATATAGATAGCAAACACTTTCAATCTAAAGGAAGAAATAGGCCCACATACCTGAACACCCCTCTCCCAATATGGGACAGACTTCCAGGCAACAAACCAACCAAATGACACAGGACTTAAACTACACGTTAGACCAACTGGAACTGGCAGATATATACAGAACATTTCACCCCAAAACTAAAGAATATACTTTCTTCTCATCAGCTCATGGAACATTCTCCAGGATAGACCACATATTAGGTCACAAACCTAGTCTCAGAAATTTTTTAAAAATTGACATCATTCCAAGTATCTTTCCAGACCACGGTGAACTAAAACTGGAAATCAATAGCAAGCAAAACTCTGGAAACTATACAGATACATGGAAACTAAATAATAGGCTCCTGAATGACTCATGGGTCCAAGAAGAAATTAAACAGGAAATCAAAAAATTTCTTGAAACTAATGAAAGTAAAGACATATCATACCCAAACCATGGGATACTGCAAAAGGAGTACTACAAGGCAAATTTATTGCAATAAATGTTTACATCAAAAGAATGGAAAGACTTCAAATAAATGACNGCAGGCAAGCCTTTTGGCTCACTTTTTAGTTCATTAATTGTTATTATTTATTTATTTATTTTTGCATTTTAAGGTTCGGGCTCAAATTGTGTCTCGTGGTGTGACCAGCCACTTCCAGATTCCAAACTGCTTTGACAAAGAATTTAAGTCTGACCTGGGAACCTGGCTCCTTTCTTCCTCCCCACTCTCAGGCCATGGAGATATTCATGGTGCCTTTGCATCAGATTGCCCCATGCCTCCCCTGGCCCCAAGGGGCACTCACTGTGTCACCACATCAGGGCACAAGTAAGCGAAGGGGTCACACAACCGGACCCAGCTTCTGCTGCATTGCTCCCAGAAATAATCTCCATTGTTCTCAAGAAGACACATTATAGTCTTATCCAGGTTCGTCATGATTAAGGATCTATGTCTACTGCCTACGACATGAGAATGGCAATTAGGGCTTTTCAGAGAATGCTCTAATGGTTTCATTATTCCTTCTTTGGAGATTTCATTGACTCTATTGAACTTCTCTATTGAGTATTAAAATAATAAATGTATCAATAGGTAAAGAATTTGTCTCTTCTGAGAAATACGGTCCTGTAGAAGAAATAGGTTCTGGGTAGTTAAAAGGCAAGTGATTTCTGAAGGCTTCCCGTACTGGGCCCTGGATTTATGTCAACATAAGGATATCCTGACAACTCATTCATTCTTCCAGCTAACAGGATTGGGAAAGCAGCCTTATCTCTTTGTGTAAAGTCAATAGGATGCCAGTAGCTTGCAAATATCTTTTAAACTTAGTTATCTTTCTCACATTATCAATCCCCTTTGAAGTTAAAGCCATTTACTTGGCTGCGTTTCCATTTCAGCGGCTGCTTACATTATTTGGTCATGGGGGGTATGGGGGCGGGGAGAGTTCTTATAGGATTTTAGGACCCAGATTTAGGATGGCCGATTTAACTTAAAATTTCAAGGAAATCTGTAACTTGGTTAATGTGTCATTAGTAGAGCCATTTAGACTGTGCTGAGGACAACACTGCTGCACATTGAGTGGCACTGATCAGGAATGCAGTTAATGGACTCCTTTAACAAAACCTTTTTAGAACTGTAGGTCTATGAATTAGAAATCCTTACTGCCATGAAAGTTACAGCTGTGACTTCTGGTTGGCAGTTTTATCTTATTATATATATTACACATTCTGGATGTTTCTAAAGTCCTCAAATTTAAAATTTAATAGTTTTGGAAGTATGTGGTAAATACCAAGTGAGAGCATAATTCATAGAGCTTACACAGGATGCAGTTTAGGCGTCTAGGTTTATTGACAAAATTTTATTAATTGCATTTATAATACTACTAATAAATCCAATCAGAAAAGATGGTTTTCAGGAGTGAACTGTTCTACTATTGAACTAGTATATGTAGCTTCGTCCTAGCTGGTTGTATATAAATTCTTCAGAGCACATCATGTATTGAATAAAATAAGAGAACAATAATAAATTAAGCAATTTTAAAGACTTTATGAACTGTTCCACTTATGGTGATTACAGTTCCTTCTAAAATGTGTAAACTCCAAGCTATTAGAATGCTCTGAAGTACAAGAACTTCAAAAATTCACTAGGTAAATGTGTGTAGGGCTTTTCTTAAGAACTCAGCAAAAAAAGGTCAATCTCTTATTACTTTTTATGAGAAAAAGGGACTTACGAAGCACAGCATGAGAAAGTGTTCATTTTCTCTCTTGCTTTTGTTTCAGAGGACGCTGCATCTAGTGTTTGCTCTGTTTAAATCCCTTGCATGTCCAGGGGCACAGCTCACAGACCTTATGGCCTCTTGGTCATTCTCATGTCCACTTCTGCCCCTCGGGTGCCTTTTCAGGCCAGACGCCTTACCTGTGCTGAGCAAGGGTCTTATCCACACTGTTTGCCTGGATCTCAGCGAATCCAGGAATGCTGCAGTTCAAATACAATCACTTTGACTTCATTTCCTGCCAGTATGCTCTAAATCAAAAGGGTTAGTTTTCAAAGAGTAAAGGTTGTATGCATCTATGTATATTTTTGCATAAGTAATTTCAAAGTCCTGATGCAGTTCATTGCAATGAGACCCACATGGAGACCCCTCTGCACAGCCTCAGCGTGCTGCTGACTGCAAAGACTTCCCTGGCTGCCTTCCTGTCCTGGCCCTGCCACCTTCCACAAAAGGCACTTGCTGACTTTTGCCAGGGACTCCAGGACACAGTCGGTTCACAAACACTGAACAGAAGCTTTGCTTTCTCATGGGTGAACATGATCCTCAGTTAGGCAGGTTTCTAGTTCAGGAGGCTGCCCTCTTGTTCTTTCTTCCCTTTTGCAGTCACTTCAGGTGTGACATGTGTGGTCAGTGACTAGCTGCTTTGTATGACCCTGTCACACAGATTCCATTCCCCTCTCCAGGAATGCATGAATCGCTGCTGCAATGCCACCACCTGCACCCTGAAGCCGGATGCCGTGTGCGCTCACGGGCTGTGCTGTGAGGACTGTCGGGTGAGTCTGTGGGCTCGGCCTGGACGCGGGGCACGCGGTGTGGTGGCACACTTTCCCATGCTCCCCACTGCAGGAGGGTCACTCCTTCTCATGCAGTGTGATACTATTCCCCTCTCAGTCTGTATTGTCGTCCCATCTTCAGGTGAAATGCATATTTTAATTGTAGATATCTGTGATAAATTATTTATGAATTGAAAACTAACGAGACCAAAAACTCTATCAGTATTAAGCGTTGCATTTGTTGCTACCAGATGCACGAGCAGTCCTGTTACTACAAAAACAAGGAGAATGACGTGAGGACAAGTCCCCACCCAGGTCATGTTGCCTCATGCCAGGTCCATCTGCTGGATCCCAAGAAGCCGTGTGGGTTGCCCAGGGGTTGTGTGTAAACACCTCGATCTTAATATCTGCCCCGCAAAAGGTGCCAGCCGACCTGGCCCAGCCAAGAGCGGCAGTTTCATACTTTTGCCATTTCTGCTGCTGTGACTGCATGTGTTTTGGCACTTCTGTTGTTTGTCCTGTTTTTCAGAGCAGATAACTGACAAGGCAGAAGCCTGAGCTTTTGATTCAAAGATTTCAAGGGTAGAGTTTTATTTTCTTTTAATTAAGCAATTGATTTTGGCATCCTGCTTACAGAAAACTCCCTCTTACCTGCCCCTCTCAAGCACAGAAATTTAAAAGTGCATGATAACATTTTACGTTCACCTCTAAAATGCCCTTCATCCCCTCCCTAATGGCGATTAATTTATGGGGAATGTTATAAGGAGCTGGCATTCCCTGGCACCCAGCAGCTGGCAGTGGAAGGTGCTGGAAGGGGGCGAGGGAAGATGGGAAGAAGGGTGGGCTTGTGATAAGGCGATGCCCAAAGTAGGTCACCAGGGAGGAAGGCGAGAAGAGATCATATGGCAATGCCTGGGTGTGACCTGCTTTTATTTTATGACTTTCAAACAATTCCTTTCAACTTCGACATTCCAGAAATTGGCAGGAATCTTGTCTCATTGCCTTTGAAAGGTATGCAGAGAGAGCCAAGCCCAGAACTTGGGGGTCCCTGGCTGAGTAGCCTCAGACAAGCCACTCTGAGCCTTAATTTCTTCAACCACTAAGAGCTGAGTGTGGGTCAAATAGTTTCTACCATCCCTTACTGCTCCCTTGTTTTTCTTCTCCTCCAAATCTCCCCATAAAGTGCTAAAGAGAAGCTTTCAGCTCTATGACTTGATGAGAAAGTAAAATCGCTATTGTGATCGTGCCCTTGGAATTATTCTGGTTAACTTGCCAACAAATGCTAGCACTGGAAGTGTGAATGGCATCTTAAGATGTGTATGCTGTTGGCAACCAGGATCTTTTTCTTACAGATCAACCCACCCAGCAGCCAACAGCCCCCACCCTCTTCTTCCTCTGAGGTGACAAGTGCCAGTGACCAGCTTGTCTGCTCATCAGAAAACCCTAATGTTGCATGAAATTAAAAAGAGGCTGCCTTGGTTGTTCTATTGCCCTTATAGTGGAACCCCAGACCCCAGAGTGAGACTGTTTATTTAATAAGCTCTCTCGGCTGTAAAAGGGACTTCATTTGAAATCCTCGCCCCTTTATGTGGGGCTATATTAAGATGGCTTTGCTCCACTCCACCCCAGGAGTGCCATTGAGAGCTGCTTCCCCCTCTCCTGTGATGCACTTGCTATAAAGCACCCTCTCCTTTCAGCTGAAGCCTGCAGGAACTGCGTGCAGAGGCTCCAGCAACTCCTGCGACCTCCCAGAGTTCTGCACAGGGGCCAGTCCTCACTGCCCAGCCAATGTGTACCTGCACGATGGGCACCCGTGTCAGGGGGTGGATGGCTACTGCTACAATGGCATCTGTCAGACCCACGAGCAACAGTGCATCACGCTCTGGGGACCAGGTATGTGGCTGCCACCACCTCGTACAGTGGGATTGAGGGAGCACATTCTGTTCACAGTAAGCCCTCGCTCCTGGAGGGTGCCATTCCAGTCGGGGGGGCCTGGCTACCCGGTAGGGGGTGGGGCCATGCTGGGTATGGAGCAGGCAAACATGGATGCTGCCTGGAGCCTGCCATTGAGGAGCCCAGTGCAGTCCAAGAGATGCATGAGCACCTACTGTATGCTCCATGGGGTGGGGGGGGGGCGGGGAGGGATGAATCTGCCGTGACTCCTGCCCTCAGATAGCTTAGCATGTTGTTGTACAGACAGACAGATGGACAGAACTTCCCACCACCACTTAGATTGTGGTAGTGCCTCTTTGTGCTCAAATGAGGACCCTGATCAAGGGTGAGGGTTCCAGAGAGAGCATCCCTGCAGCCAGAGGCGCTGGAGGGTCATATGGAAATGGCCCTGACTGGACTCAATGCATGAGTACGCCTGTGATTAGGAAGTGGCCAGCAAGCACATGGAAAGCACATGGCTGGGGGGTGCAGCTGGGTGCAGTCCTGGGCACCAGAGCTTGGAGCAGGATGTGGGGAAGATGCGTGAGGGCCTGGAATGACACTTGATTCTGAAAGCAGAGTGAGACTCTGTGCATGTTCCAGAAAAAGCACCCAGGTCAGAAGATGGCCTGGAAGTGGCTGCAAGAGGCCACCTATCCACCACTCCGGAGGGCCCTTGGCAGAGTGCTCTGCATGATTTGTCTTTTCTGACCCTCCCTCCAACAACCCCTGAGGGAGGGACAATGACTACAGTTTTACAGAAGGCAAAACTCCAACTCCAGGGCCGGAAGTGAGTTTCCCAAGGTCTTGAGGCTGGGATTTAAACCTGGGCCATTGTGACCTGGTGCTCATGTGGAACTACTGTAAGCACAGTCTCCCCAAAGAATGAGGTCCTGAGCTAAAGGTCCACCACAGCTCTAAGATTAAGTGAAAGTTCAGACACGAAAAGGGAAGAATCAGTGCCTCGGGCATGTCTCTCCTCCACTGCCCCATCTTCTGGGGTCAGAGATCCAGGGCCTCATGGGGCAGTGCAGAGCATGTGGCCCCATCACCCCAGAAACCACATGGGATTCACTGCCTGTCTCATAATGTTCACTTTCCCTCACTCCTCCTGCAGACTGCAGGGGTGACCCATCCCGGCCAGAGACCTCAGCTCTGGCAAGGCCACTGTGGTCAACTAGGCCCAGGCCGAGAGCCAAGCAAGCTCAGGCAGGAGCTCTAGGGGGAGGGAAATGGGGTCCAGACCTTTTCGCTTTCGTTGTGAGGTTTGGGTTTGGGAACAATGAGGGACGTCAGCTGCAGCAGACAGCGATGACTCCACATTGAGGCGTGGGTTCTAAGTGTGATGTGAAAGCACCGACCAGGCTCACAGGACAAGGATGTACGTTTGCTGCCATGGGGCCACTACCCCCGCTGGCCCAAGTTGCCCCTCTGGCCTCGGAGCTCTCTGGGTAGGACAAGAGCAGCCTGAAGGCAGCGACAAAGCCTGATGCAGCCTCCACGTCCAGGCCTGTGGGGAGCTCCCAGGGCCGCTGCAGGATTCCGAGTGGAATGAGGAGCCTGCGGGCCCCAGGCTCGCTGTGATTCGTCTGCAGACCCCGAGCAGCCCTCAGCCCTGGCCTCCTTGCCCACTGGGCCACAGGGTCCTCCAGGCCAGGGTGGGCCCTTGCTGCAATGACACACATAAAGTGGGCACCCACGGTACACGTGTCCAGTGGTTGGACTGGCTGGAAGTGGCTTAGCGTCTTCAGATACCTTTTAGCTGAGTGAGGTCACTTTGGGACAGTGGCTACTGCTCCAAGCCAGCTCTTCATGGCCTAAAGCATCCCTAGTGACCATCCCCTTCCCAACCCTTCTCCAGAGTCAGTAACTTCCCTTCTCGAGTTACAGGGCCATTAAAATGCTCCTTTCCAAGAAGCATTCTGTGGCCAGAGCACACACAGCCCTGGGAGCTTTCAGGGTGGAATGTGTTCATTAATGGCCTGCCGGATTATAACGTCAGACCCCACTTCCAAACCGAGTCAGATGGAGCTCCACAGATCTCTCCAAGCCACCACCACCGTGTTACTCAGCTGGCTGTGTGCCTTTGATTCATGGTGACCAAGGCTGGTATTTATTATCTCATCAGACTAGTCCTTCTCAAGCTGCCTGACCAGAGAGAGGTAAGAAGAGACAGGCAGACAGACTGACGCCCTGACCCACCGACTGAGCTTTTCAAGAGCAAGAGCCACAGGAAGTTCCCTGCTGATTCTCGTCCTCCTGGGGCTGCGTGGCCTTCCCACGGAGGGGCTTCCTGCGGGCTCCCAGCTCAGCTCTTCTCTCCCCTACCCAGCCGCTCCCTGCCAACCCGGGAGGCATTTGCCAGGGTGCTGGTGGGAGTCACCGCGAGGGCCATTGCACTTAGCACTAGGCAGCTGTGGCATCAGGACTGCTGGTGACAAGTGTGTTTTGAGGAAGAGGGCTCAGGGAGGCTGCTCAGAGTTCCTGGAAACCACAAGCACAGGGACCGGGTCTGGGGAGCCACCTCAGGCTTGTGACTCCCGGGGTTTCGTCTACCTCTGCCAGCCCCTTCTCACTACTTCAAATCAACAGAGACTGCAGAGGCCCTCAGGGCCAGCGGGCCTCACCCCAGGGCCTCCAGCCCTGCCCGCCCTTCCAGCTCCCCTCCCTCTGCACAGGCACAGCCGCCTCGTTCTCCACTGTAGGGCAGCGTATGAGTTTCCGGCAGCTGCTGTAACAAATTGCCACACGCTTAGTGGTTTGCAACAATACAGATTTATCATTTTACAGTTCTGGAGGTCAGAAATCCTAAAGTCAAGGTGTTGGCATGGCCATGTTGCTTTTAGAGGCTCTAGGGGAGAATCTGTTTTCTTGCCTTTCCAGGTTTCCTTGGGTCATGACCCTCTTTCTCGATCTTCAAGGCCAGCAGCACAGCATCCTCTAATCTCTGTCTCTCTCTGGCTTCGGCTCCTGTTGTCACATTTCCTTCTCTGCCTTCGCCCCTCTTGCCTCCCTCTTATAAGGACCTTTGTGATGACATTGGACCAACTGGATAATCCAGTATAATCTCCTCATCTCAAGATCCTTAATTTAGGGGCTGGCCCGTGGCTCACTTGGGAGTGCAGTGGTGCTAATAACACCAAAGTCAAGCACCAAGGTCAAGGGTTTGGATCCCCATACTGGCCAGCTGCCAAAAAAAAAAAAAAGAACTTAATCATATCTTCAAAGTCCCTTTTTCCATGTAAGCTAAGATATTCACAGGTTCCAGATTAGGATATGGACCTTTTTGTGGGGGCTGCAGACATTGAACAAACTACTTACTCGCAAGATGACCTTCAGCAAATTGCTCAGCCTTGTTGTGCCTCATCTGTTAAATGGGGATAGTAATCTACCTACGTTCTGGGTACAGGGTTATCCTGTCACATGGCCTATGATCTATTCTATGTAATATACATGCCAGATGCATAGCACCTTGCAAATCTAAAGTCTATAAATAATATGCAGCTGTGCTCACCGGAAGCTCATAGACTAATGAGCAAGCTACTCAGATCCTAAGGGCTTGTAAAGAGAGTGGTAAGAGGATCACGCATGAGATAGTGTGGGGTAGAAGAGAGCAGCCAACCAGGAGTCTTCATGGATGGGGTTGCCCTGGAGTAGCCATGTGCCCAGGGTGGAAGAGGAAGAGCATTCCCAGTGTACGGAATCATACAGATCGAGGCACGCAGGGACAGTGTGAACCAACCCAGGGACATGCAGGTAGTTCTATTTGTGTAGAGCGTGGGCTGCAATGTAGAGAGCAGAGATCCTCATCTGCCACCTCATCCTCTCATTTATTAAGTATTTGTTGATGTCCTGCTGTGTGTAAGATGCTGACACACTTCCCACAGTCCCTGCCTGGACCTGGAGTGGACTCAGGATGTGACTCCATCCCCATGTCCTCCTGGGAAGCATTAATCCTGGACAAAAGCAGTCCTGGGGGCAGAGGTAACTTCCTCGGCCAGGCCTCTGGCCAGCCAGATGCACGGGTTGAGAGCATTTGAATGCTTTGTTATAGCGGTTGGTTTGAATTAGTTTTTCATGATTCAGAAAAGAAAAAATGTCAAAGATGCATTTGCAGTATTTCGTTTCCCCACCCATTAGCAAATGCTCCAGGGTCTAGACCATGCTTGCACTGGGGTCATTATTGGGCTCCTGGGAAGCACAGTAACTCAGATCTCTAGGAGTCATCGAGATCTTGTTCTGCTGGCTCATGCCATTCTCACCAGTGACCTGGCCAACTTGTGGAGTCGTCCGGAACTCCCCAGTTACGTTCAGGATGTCTGCTACTCACGCTCCAGATCTGGCTACCCATCTGCTGGCCGGATGAAGCCCTTCCTTCCAACAACTATTCCCTTTTGAAATAGGCTCTTCACAATCCAGCATTATATTTCAATAAAATAACCCTGTTTCCAAATCTTTTTACAAATAAAACAATAGAAAATTCAAAACATATGCCTGCAACTCCTAACTGGCAAACTAATACACTTTCAGGATACCTTTTAGATTTTGGGGTTCATTTATTTGTTTTTCTAATTATTAGTATCGTTGGTGATAATCTTCATGTCGGCTGGGAGTTTGATTTTTTTTGCCTCCTCACTGATTTCCTCCCACAAATCTTGTGTCTCAAGACTTTATATGTTGATGTCAAACACATAAATGTTATCTGTAATTCAAACTGTGTAACTTGCCTTTAGCTCTCTCTCTGTCCGGTTTAGTCTTAATAACCACAACGATTTTCTGTCAATGTGACATGACCTTTATTCCTTCTGAAATACAGCCGGATATTTTCCTTTAGGCAGCAAATTTACTGTTGCCAATGTTGTTTGTCAGAATAACTGGCATGGTTACCAAAAACATCACTTGGCCATTAATCTTACAGATAACTACATGTCTAAAGCCACAAACCATTTGCATCAGGGAAGTCCTGAAATATGTTAGTTTTACCTATTTTATCACTCACCAGAATCTGGTGTCGTTTGATTTATGCAGTGTGAGCTGGCTGGACAGTTTTTAGTGGGCTGGTAAATATTCAGTGTTTATCTACAAGACTGGTTTAAAGAAGCTTGGTTTATGGTGATCCACCTACGGCAGTGTGTTTACCGATCACCTACAACTCTGGTGGCTACCGATGGGAAGGAAAGATTCTTTTGCGAAGAGTAGTATTGTTTAAGAGTCAGGAAAGTTTTCCTTTTATCCCATTACGTGAAAAGGAAATGATACAATTTGTTCACAGCGACTATATTTTCTGTGGAATGGGAAAGTCGACTTGGAGAAGAGAGATGGGAGAACAAGATTGCTTCCATTGTTTGTAAAAATGCCTTTGTCTCAGGATATTTGGGACAAGGGTTAGGGAAATCAGTGACAGAGGGAAGAAGCAGCTGATTTGATTAAACTGGAAAAGTACATTTGCAGAATGGAGTTGTTTTAAGTCAAAGATTAGACTGAGTCAATCGTGGGCTCAATGAAAGATGCTCTCATCTCTCTTTCAAAAGATACGATGCCATTGGGAACTTCCAAACTACAATTACAAATATCAGTAATATCACTCTTAAGATAAGACTGGTAATTAAAATCCATCACTTCCTACATAATTATAAAATACAGTGTGATGTCAAAATTCCCTCTGAAAGGCTAAATTTTATCTTTCAATAATGGCAAAACATCTAAGTGTTCCATTATTAAGGATTCAAAGGCTTTAAATTGATGTGGTATAGTAGTGATAAGAAAATTGTCATTCTTGCTGAGAGATAGATATAAAATCTCTCATCTTCGTGATTTTTGAGTACACCAACTTTGAACCCAAATCTGTGCCTTTAGAACATAGTGGATAGGAGTCATTTACACTTTTAAAGTTATTGACCATTCTGTCTCCAAGACAAATTGCAGATGGCACCTAATACAGAAGCCCCGTGCCACGCCTCACTGGCCCTTCTCCGCTATTCTGACCAGCATCGGCAGGTGCTGGGCAGCCGCGGCACTCAGAAGCCTGTCTGCGGGGTCTGTGCCTGTGAGTCCTGTCATGATGTTTCCTTTGGAAGCAAGAGCTGCATCTGCTCCCAGGGTCAGCACTGCGACCCTTTGGTTTCCCTGCTCATATGTGTTCTTACTTCACCTCGATTTTGAGGGAGTGGCAATCTCTCTCTCTAGTAAGTAAAATGTCTGTCTTTTCACGACCTTATGTTTTCTTTCCTCAGAAGACAGCACAGTAATACTTGATTGGATGTAAATGAATAAGTGAAAATCTGGGGCCAGGAGATGTTCACCTGAGATGCTTTGTTTGCAGAACCACAGCTGACTTCCTCTGGGGAGGGCACTGGACACATGTTGGGCTTTCCCCAGAGGGCTCATCACTCATTCATTCCTGGAACAGACCTACTCTGTGCAGGTTGAGGCACCTTCGCTCGCTGCCCGCAGGGGTTTTTACAGTCAGGCAGTAGCCTGGGGTATCCCAAGAGGCAATAGTGAGTGTGTTGAATACAAGGAGAAGACAAGCTCTGCAAGAAGGATGAGAGAAGGGAGGTCAAGCCAGCCTCCATGAGGAGGTGGTGACAGGAGGAAGGCCGTGAAGGACCCAGCAACCCTGGACCCTCATCCAGCTGGCTCCAGCAACACGGATTTACCTGGCTTTGGTCATGTGCCCAGCATTGACCAAATCCCAACCGTACATCCTGTGGGATGGACCACTCTGATTGGCCAGAACTGAATCTTACGTTCATCCCTCTGACATTGGGTGGGAAAGTTAGCTCCACCTAAACCATATAAAATGGATTTCCCATAAGAAAAATGCTTTTGTTCCTAGAAGAAGGGATATGGGAGAGATGTTATATAAAACAATCAAACAACCCCAAGTCTCCTACAAACCACCAGGAAACTCCTTCTACCACACAGTTTCTCCTGTAAAGAGAGATCACCTTCTAGGAGGGACGTGGGCCGCGTGGGTGCTGGAAGGGGTGGTGCTGAGCAGTGCTGGCCACCTCTAGCTGGGACCTCACTGGCCCCAGGAAGTGGCCCAGAAACCTACGTGACACCACCCTACAACTAAAACTGGAGGTGGGGCAGCAGGAACGTGTGTGAAATGGACCAAGCCTCAACCACTTATGTTCTTATAAGTTTGATTCATTCTAAACCCCTTGGCCTTTAAACATCCATGTTTCTCATGGGAGGTTTCTCATTCTGTCCTGGAGACTCCAGGCTGGGAAACGCCAGCCAACTGGATGAGAACATGCCTTGCAAACAAGGTCTGCTCCACCCTCCTCCCGCCTTCCTGCCACTCCCCCCCCCAGACTAAAACAACAGCAGTTTCAGAGTGTCAGTGACTGCTGTCAGTCCCTGAGTGCTGGAGGGTGCAAAAGACCTTCTCCGTTAGGGTTGGCCAGGAGTCACATAGCGTACGTTTATGTCACATAGCATACCACATAGCATACTTTTCCTTGATTCTCCAGAGAGAGGAAGGAACACGTATGTGACGGGACTATTGTATGCATTCTGGTTTTTGACTTCACAGAGATCGATGCATCTGTCCTGTCCCCAAGCTTATGTAGTTGATGAAATTATGACCTGCCTCTCGTCCAAGTGTCACTTTTCTTTCCTTTTTTTTTTTTTTTTTNGGGTATCCCAAGAGGCAATAGTGAGTGTGTTGAATACAAGGAGAAGACAAGCTCTGCAAGAAGGATGAGAGAAGGGAGGTCAAGCCAGCCTCCATGAGGAGGTGGTGACAGGAGGAAGGCCGTGAAGGACCCAGCAACCCTGGACCCTCATCCAGCTGGCTCCAGCAACACGGATTTACCTGGCTTTGGTCATGTGCCCAGCATTGACCAAATCCCAACCGTACATCCTGTGGGATGGACCACTCTGATTGGCCAGAACTGAATCTTACGTTCATCCCTCTGACATTGGGTGGGAAAGTTAGCTCCACCTAAACCATATAAAATGGATTTCCCATAAGAAAAATGCTTTTATTCCTAGAAGAAGGGATATGGGAGAGATGTTATATAAAACAATCAAACAACCCCAAGTCTCCTACAAACCACCAGGAAACTCCTTCTACCACACAGTTTCTCCTGTAAAGAGAGATCACCTTCTAGGAGGGACGTGGGCCGCGTGGGTGCTGGAAGGGGTGGTGCTGAGCAGTGCTGGCCACCTCTAGCTGGGACCTCACTGGCCCCAGGAAGTGGCCCAGAAACCTACGTGACACCACCCTACAACTAAAACTGGAGGTGGGGCAGCAGGAACGTGTGTGAAATGGACCAAGCCTCAACCACTTATGTTCTTATAAGTTTGATTCATTCTAAACCCCTTGGCCTTTAAACATCCATGTTTCTCATGGGAGGTTTCTCATTCTGTCCTGGAGACTCCAGGCTGGGAAATGCCAGCCAACTGGATGAGAACACGCCTTGCAAACAAGGTCTGCTCCACCCTCCTCCCGCCTTCCTGCCACCCCCCCCCCCCCCCTAGCTGGGACCTCACTGGCCCCCGGAAGTGGCCCAGAAACCTACGTGACACCACCCTACAACTAAAACTGGAGGTGGGGCAGCAGGAACGTGTGTGAAATGGACCAAGCCTCAACCACTTATGTTCTTATAAGTTTGATTCATTCTAAACCCCTTGGCCTTTAAACATCCATGTTTCTCATGGGAGGTTTCTCATTCTGTCCTGGAGACTCCAGGCTGGGAAACGCCAGCCAACTGGATGAGAACATGCCTTGCAAACAAGGTCTGCTCCCCCCTCCTCCCGCCTTCCTGCCACTCCCCCCCCCAGACTAAAACAACAGCAGTTTCAGAGTGTCAGTGACTGCTGTCAGTCCCTGAGTGCTGGAGGGTGCAAAAGACCTTCTCCGTTAGGGTTGGCCAGGAGTCACATAGCGTACGTTTATGTCACATAGCATACCACATAGCATACTTTTCCTTGATTCTCCAGAGAGAGGAAGGAACATGTATGTGACGGGACTATTGTATGCATTCTGGTTTTTGACTTCACAGAGATCGATGCATCTGTCCTGTCCCCAAGTTTATGTAGTTGATGAAATTATGACCTGCCTCTCGTCCAAGTGTCACTTTTCTTTCCTTTTTTTTTTTTTTTTTTGTCTTTTTCGTGACCAGTAAGGGAATCACAACCCTTGGCTTGGTGTCACCCGCACCACGCTCAGCCAGTGAGCGCACCGGCCATCCCTATATAGGATCCAAACCCACGGCGGGAGCATCGCTGCGCTCCCAGCGCCACACTCTCCCGAGTGCGCCATGGGGCTGGCCCCCAAGTGTCACTTTTCTTTGTCACATGGCAGCGAGCCCTGTTGTGGCTGTGCCCCATTGACAACAACATGTCCTGGCCACACGTCAACCCTGAAGTGTGACATGGCATGTCCTGCTTGCTCTTGTGCTGGGTGAGAGCTCAAATGAACAAACTCTTGGAAAGAGACCATTATTGCTTTCCTGGGGGAGACAGAAAGTCAGCCTTTAGAACCCACCAGACAAATTAATACCAAAACAAAGTAAATTTTACTGGCCAAACTCCACTGAGCCTTGTTGCTTTAGGAATTGACTTCTCTTCAGAAGTTTTCAAGTCATTCTGTTGAGAATTGTTGCAACCAGTAGAGACTCAACACAAATGCATAAAAATGCCTGCTGCCTCTCTGTGTTGCCCCCGTGGAGGGAGTCCCTGCTGGGCGTGCTCAGATCCAAGCAGGTGTGTCACCCAATTCAGGGCAGCACCTGGGATGAACGCACATGCTGGCCTGTCAGGTTATTCACTGGAAAAGGGCTTGGTGGAGATGGAGCCAAGGGCAAGAGCAGGTGGATTACAGGAGCATGTTTGTGGTCTGGAGAGGGAGGAACGGCAGGGACAGGAGTCAGTTGTCAACGAGGTAGTTTCTAAGAGGCAGGTGGCACAGGATCATGGCTGGACAGAAGGATCGTGGTTTTGGTTTGAGATCCATGAGTCAAGCTCAGCTTTGCCACTTACTCATGTGGTGATTTTTGGCAAGTTGCTAAAATGCTGAGCCTTAGTGTTAAGATCTGTGAAATAGGGGGACATAGACCTCATAGGGTAGTTATAAGGATCAAAGGTACTGCATGCTGCACCCAGCAATACACCCGACATATAACACGTGGGGGTGCCCGACACATAACACGCTGATGATCTAAAAAGTGCCAGTCACTTAAAGTGTGTGTGTTTGCTAAGAGCAAGGGGAGGAGTTATAGGGGAGATGATCTTCGTTCCCAGGGTTCGGTGGAGTAGAGCGTCAAACCCAAGTGTCTTAACTCGAGGTCTGTTGCCTACTCAGCAAGACGAGGTTGCGGAGGCCCAGCAGGAGCTGGCTGGAGGGGGCCCAGATCCAGCCCTGACCCCGGGCCCGTGGGGAGCTGTGACTCAAGGATTTGTGACTTGCCAAAATCACCACATGAGTAAGTGGCAAAGCTGAGCTTGACTCATGGATCTCAAACCAAAACCACGATCCTTCTGTCCAGCCATGATCCTGTGCCACCTGCCTCTTAGAAACTACTTCGTTGACAAGGATTTGGATTTCTATGCAAAGTATGTGCACAAACTCCCAGGCTTTCAGATGAGATTTTTTTTTCATCCCCCTCATTTCCCAAGGTATCCGGTCATTCATCAGTCTTCACTGGTTTTCCTCAAAGTGCCGAGGCCCCGGGGACTATAACTTGGGAGGGGGATAGGTGGACAGCCCCTGTTGACACAATTGCGAGCCATTACAAATATGCAGGTGCTGTGAACAAGGTCCTAGACACGGGCCTGTCTTCTGCACACTCTCCCTGCCCTCAGGTCCAGAAGCCAAGCCTTCCTCATGATGGATGGGAGTCGTCATCATAACTCGGGTCCCGGAGGGCCTGACATATGCCAGGGCTTTACCCACGGACTCACTGAGCTTCACGGTGTCTCTGACTCAGGTGGTGTCCTTGTCTCCATTTTACAGATGAGGGAACAAAGCCTCAGCAGCTTCTGTAACAAAGTCCTGTTGTATGTAGGGCCCACTCCAGACCAGCCCACATTGTTCTGTGTCCCAAGCCCTTGCTCTTCCAGCTCTGCAGCATGGCTGCCAACGACAGAGACCACACGGAAGGAGGCATTCCCAAAAGGTGTGAGATGCGATGCATGTTTGTGGTGGTGCTTCTTAGATCCCATGCATGCCCAGCTGTAAAACAAGGCTTCCCCCTGAAATTACCCATCAGAATTGTTTATTACCAACCTCTCAGTCTCTCCATCACATCTTTTGAATGTCCCAGTCCAGCTGGGAAGGCGCTTTGCATCTTGTAAACCTCCATCTGTGCTGGCTTGGGAGGCTCGTTGAGGTGGACCAGCAAAATTGGGCTTAAAAAAAGCCAGGCGCATTTATCACATGCTTAATTATTATTCCTAGGGTGTGACTTCATGACTCTATTTTTGGTTATTTTGGTAAAAGAGCTTTTAAAAAATCACTTTGGTAAGCCACAGGATGGGTGATTAGGTTGTAGAGGTCACGAATATACACCCACTGGACAAATAGGAAAAAGTAAAATAAATAAAAAGACGAACTGTCCCACTGTTGGCGAAGCAGGTACTTGTGCCTAAAATAAGATTCCCAGCGACAGCATCATAATAGAATGGGAAAGGTCAGCGTCAGAACAACCAGAAGTGTGGGGGGTGCTGCGGAAAAAAAAAAGACCGTGAGACCACAGAAGCATGCATGTGAGTACAGTTATTTCATGATATCGGAGAGTAAAAAAAAAAAAAGCAATATATTCAAATTGGCCATAAACCTTTCTATGGGATTTTATATTTGAAAAATGGCAGCTGTCCTGAAATGCAAGGTGCCTTCTGCTTGGGCATGTACAGTGCTTCAGAGTTATCAGGAAAAGCCTCAGCGGGTTTACAGGCCATTGCATCTCATGTACACCTGGTTTTCTGAGCTGGGCTGCCCCATCGGCATTTGGGGCATTAAAAGCGCAGGCACACCCAACCCAGAAGGCCAGTGTGTTCCGCGTTTGGATTCCCGAGCAGCAATCCAGTGTTTGTTTTCTCTTCCAAGATGCTTTTATACTTGTTTAAATGCTGTTTCTATTCCTTTGCTTGGTTTGCTAGCATAATTTTAGCTCCTTTATTTGGTATTTATTTTTCAGGCTTCCCCCTTGCTTTGCTGTCCCATTTGCAGTGTGTTAAACCCCTGCGGCAGTGGTCTCCTGCTCGTCTTTCCTCCCTCCCCTTCCTCCCCTTCTCTCTTGTCCTCGTGTGCCCCCCAGTCCAACCCGCCCCATCTCATCCTCCTCCCAGGGATCATTGAGCTGTCCGTGAGCTCACATGTCCAAAACTCGGAAAGCTCTTGACAGCTCCCTATGAGAAAAATTTGTCAGTTAACACATTTGAATGGCAGCATGGTATAGGTTCTTGTAAGTGGCCACAATTCCCAGGAGAAAGTTACTTTATAACAGTAAGGGTGACAGAATCTGTATACTAGTAGCATTAAAACAGCATCATATTCCATGACGAAATGATATCTAACCTCTTAAGTCCTGGTTTTCTTGTCCGTAAAATGGGATAATGAGACCCACCTTGTAGGATCACTGGTAGGATTAAGTGGTGGGATTCAGCTCATGGCTTTTCTCCTGTAAGAGGTGTCCCTGACCAGCCTGCCTTAAAGAACAACAGCCCCCTGGGCCCCCTTACTCTCTTTTCCTTCATAGCACTCTCCAACACTGGACTTCAGAGGAGTGGATTTGTTTGTTTGTTTTCTGTTTGTCCTTGCAATTTTCAAGCAAGCAGGAGTTTGGTCCAATTTGGTCACCACTATACCCCCAGTGCCTGGAAGACAGTAAGTGCCGAACAAATATGTGTGTTAGATGGAAGTCTGCAACATGATGGGTAGACAGGTGGGTGGAAGGAGGGAGGGAAGAATGAATGGGGAAAGATAGGAGGATGGATGATTGCAAGAAAGAACCAAACGGGCAGGCGATAAATGCACAGGGTCCATGCAAAAACAAATGGTTGTGTTGTTAATATTTTACATGCCGATTTTTCCAAACTGCTTTAATCGATTAGATCCAAGTTCTTTGATCAAAAGTACCATCAAGCGGGATTAATTTAAATACAAAGTGCAGGTTCCACATGGAGACTCGCCCTGCCCACCCTTCCCCCCTCTGGTGGTACATGAAAAAGAATAATTAGGCAGGATGAGGGCAGATCGGACCCACAACAGGCAGAAGCTGACTACGTCGGTTGTGCAGCCACACTGCAAGCAAAGAAGAGAATCAGAATAAAAGGAATGTGATTTTAAAGAGCCAGAGACTTCGCCTTTTTTCATGACGAGGGAATCGTGTCCAGTTTGGGAAGGCCTCTCTCAAATGGTTTTTGAAAAAATGGGAAAATGGAGGTGCAGGACTGCAGGGCTCTATGTGGAGGTCAGTTGCTTAGCACGATCCCCACCTCACGTATCGGGTTTTTTTATAAAGAGATGTCGGGCTTTTTATAAAGAAATAGTCGTGTCTGCTAGCAGCTGATGAGGAACAGGCTGCAGATCAGTGGCTGGTTTTAGTAATAAGATCATCCCCACCTCACGTATCGGGTTTTTTTATAAAGAGATGTCGGGCTTTTTATAAAGAAATAGTCATGTCTGCTAGCAGCTGATGAGGAACAGGCTGCAGATCAGTGGCTGGTTTTAGTAATAAGATCATCTCCTGCTCCCTGGGAGGAGGGGAGCCTTGCCATCATCTATTAGTATGTTAAGTAAGTTCATCATCAGCTTGGAAGGCAAGTGGAGCCTCCCTGAAGTTGGGAGCAGAGCAGAGGCAGGGCTGGGCCCTGGAAGCTGGCATCCTGGCAGTTAGAAGTGATGTGACAGGAAGTGCCCAAACACGCCAGTGTGGGGGACAAGGTACACCAAGGCCACACCGAAGGGCAGGGTTCGTACAAAGAAGGCAGCGGGTTTTCCCAACTTGATCTTAGTCTTCAATGATATCACTATGCACAGGATTCAAGAGCCTCCAAAGCTGTAGCACTGTGAACCCCGATTATATGCCCTCTCTTTCCCTGCTGGAAGATGTGCTAAAAATGGCCATTTCCTGAGCTCTCCAGCTGCCATGACCCTCCCCATGTCACGCTGTGCACAGTGACCACCAGGGTTATGACTCCATGGCCCCTGAGAGCAATCTCTGCTGTGCAAAAGCAGGTGTTAATTGCAGCCAGTGCTTGCTCTTACAGGGAGCTTTATGGGACTGAAAGTGTCGTGTGAGATCCCGGCACTGCTCATCTGTTCTCTCTCCCATTTCCCCACATTAGTCATCGTTACTCTTTGGAATCTGCCCTCGCTTGCATTTTCTCACCGGAATTGTGTGGGATGTTGTTAAAGAGAGCGAGCTTCCCCTGCTCTGCAGCCAGCAGCTCCTTTCTGCCTAGGATCAGGTCCGGTCCCACAGCCAGGCCTCATCTCCTGAGAGGCTACGCACGCCAAGGGCCTGAGATAGCAGCCCTAAAGAAGAGTGAGCCACGACGTGTGCCTTATTGTGAGCTGAGCCAGGAGCAGGTGCCAGCTGTGACACTCGGGCTTCCCCCAGCCAGTTCCCACTGTGAAGCTGCTGAGACACCGGGGGCAACCTGTCTGAACACAGAGCACATTTCCCCTTTGCCTGGAAGCCCAGTGCCCTTCAATGAAAAATGTTAAGAAAACTTGCAGGAGGTGAAAGTGCTGTTTTGCTTCTGTTCCAGGTGCTAAACCTGCCCCTGGGATCTGCTTTGAGAGAGTCAACTCCGCAGGTGATCCTTACGGCAACTGTGGCAAAGACTCCAAGAGTTCCTTTGCCAAATGCGAGATGAGGTATGAGAGGTGCTCATCTGCCCAGTGTCATCGCTTTGACCTTCCCACATCACTTGGGGTTGGTTCCAAACTGTTTGACTTTGGGGATTGTTTGTTCTTACCCTTCCAGAGATGCTAAATGTGGAAAAATCCAATGTCAAGGAGGGGCCAGCCGGCCAGTCATTGGTACCAATGCTGTTTCCATAGAAACAAATATCCCACTGCAGGAAGGAGGCCGGATTCTGTGCCGGGGGACCCACGTGTACTTGGGCGATGACATGCCAGACCCAGGGCTTGTGCTTGCAGGCACCAAGTGTGCAGATGGAAAAGTAAGACTCCAGTATTCTCTTGTATCATTAATGTAAGTCTGGAACGGGGCCCCTTGAAAAACGTCCTGTTCAAGAACTGGGTTATAAGGTCGGTTTGTTTTCTTAAATCCATGTCTTCTCAGAATACTGTCTCTGGAATCCAGTACTTTGTACCTAGAAGAAAAGTTAATAAATCCTAGATCGTGGTCTGCACAGTCAGATCTGAACAGTCAGATGCAGATTTGGGAAAATCAAGCTTATCTTCTCGGCCCTTTAATGTTAATAAGTCATTTCTACACTCTGGGTGTCATAAGGGTTTCCAGCCAGGAAATTACTTTGGAAAGAAATGCAATGCAATGTTATATTGTTTTTGGAAATGTGGCTTGGTTTTTGGCACAGAGTTCTTGGGGGCTTGTTCTCACCTGGATGGAATGGGAGGTCATGTACTTTCAGAGACCCCATAGAGAGAATAGGAAAGAGGAAGACATGGGTTAAGCTTAAAGCCAAAAGGGAGTTATTGCAGACAACAGGGGGAAAGGTAGGTGGAGATATTTTGAAGTTTAGAAATAGTCACTACTTTTGAAAAAGAAATAATTTGAGGTTTTCATGTTCTGCCACACTGATTTTTTTTTTAACCAAACTTTCTCATCAGACTAAATGATAGCAAGTCAATAAAGGGTTTTAGGAAAAAGATGAATCAACCCCCAAGTGCTTTTTGGGACCGTTTTCAACATCATGAAATCACCCACCATCATGGAGGTCACAGAGGAGAAAGGGAAGATGCAGATTCAGCTTCTCTTAGCAGAATCCTGAGGGCAGGAATTCCCTCCACCCCACCCCACCCCCACATACCCCAAGCCACATATGCTTTTTCCTTGAGGAAACAGGGTGGTATGTGAACCATGTTATACGTTCTGGATGTCTCCTTAACCACATTAGCTTTTATTCAGGCCCTGACATTAGAATGATACCCGTTTTTAAGCTGTAGTCTGAACAGCTAGGACCAGGCGCATCTGAACCCTGAAATTCCAAGGACTCAATTTATCACTGAGTGTTTTCTCTGTGTACAAGCTGAAATGTGCTTCCATCTCCATCTCCACACAACACCGGCTCTCGGAGGGTCGTCTTTAGTGTTGCACATATGGCCTGTGATTCTCACTAGGGTCCTGCTGGTTGACTGTAATCCTGGACAATTTGTTTTGTCAGATAGAATGTGACAGTCACCTTGGTTAGGATCGTCTTTAGTGTTGCACATATGGCCTGTGATTCTCACTAGGGTCCTGCTGTTTGACTGTAATCCTGGACAATTTGTTTTGTCAGATAGAATGTGACAGTCACCTTGGTTAGGATTCCCAGAGACCCCTCAGAGCTGCTTGGGCTGGCACTTTTTTCAAAGAGAGTTCATCTTGCCCTACGTCTACTGTTCAAATGGTGACCTTCCCCATAGGAAGGTTCCACTCGATTAAAAATGCTTCTGCTGGGCCGAGCCCGTGGCGCACTCGGGAGAGTGTGGCGCTGGG
>NW_007739024.1:9296-15644 GCF_000696425.1 Galeopterus variegatus | reverse complement strand
AAATAAAAAATAAAATGCTTCTGCAGTCTAAACATTAGGCTCTTCCTCCTTTGACTCCACTAATTTGAACATCTTATGGGAGATATGTAAAGGGCCTGATCCCTTGAGTCTGGAGTATATTATGCATCTTTGAAATGAAGCTGAACTCTTTCAACCAGCCCAGTATCATTTAGCAAATTCCTGCCCCTGCAACAGCTTGATAAATACAAAGGAGCATCTGTTTCCTCTGCTGAGCATTTCTGTTATGGTTTATGTCATTGATGATATGACTTGTCCATCAGTATTTTGAAAAATTTCCCATATTTCAATATCTTCTTTAAAAGATTCTTAGACCCTGGATTCTTGGGGTCTGTGAGTCTACACAGGCCAGGGGTAAGGACTAAATCCATCTAGCCCTCTCCTATATCTTTTAAGGAAGAAAAAAGATTCAATAGTGTTCACATTGAACTTGGTTTCGAAAAGTGCTGAGTTTGGAGCCAGGCAACAGGATGCATGTCTGAATCGAATGAAAAATGCATCTGTTCGAATGAAATGTTGCATCTGTGCTGACTGAAAGACAGTCTTCTCCAGCTTTCTTTTGCTTTCTCTTTTTTAATACACATAGGGGAGGGGGCTTGCTGATGCACTGAGATAGTTGCTGTTTTCCTCCTTACAGATCTGCCTCAATCGTCGATGTCAAAATATCAGCGTCTTTGGTGTTCACGAGTGTGCAAAGCAGTGCCACGGCCGAGGAGTAAGTAGGCTGAACTGCCTTTCTACAGCCAGCCCACAGCAAGTTACACAAAGTCATTCATTTGTAGAGGTTTTTGCAATCTATAGCTTCTCAGTATTTTCTTTTAAAGACATTAATTTTCTTTGACCTTTACATACCATAAGAAATGTGATTTTTGCTTAACAAAGAAAATAGGATTGAGCAGTAATTATCTTTTAAATAACATTCTATGATTTAAAAAAAGAGTTTTGTCTTCTTCCAAGTAATTTTACAATCAACCTTCCTCCATGAAGAGTTTCACATTAACAGAGCTGTCCCTCTTGCTACCAACATTCAGAATANAATGACTACTGTGCTGTAACCATAAAGGATTGCAGTGCCACCTCAGATGGGTTTGTTGACTATGGGTTTAGCTGACTCTCAGTATGAAATGGAATCTTTTTATATTGTCATTGGATCATAGTTTCTTTTCTAATGGTTGCAAGAGACAATCTAGTACAGCCCTATTATTTACTGATCAAGCAGCCAAGAGCCAAGTGCAAGGAAGGACATGTCTAAGATGACATGAATACTCGGCAGGAAGCTGGGTCGAGGGCTCTGGACTCCTCATTTTCCAATATCCCTGGGGCCTCATCCACACATTGGAGAGGAGAGGCCCACCTCTTCTGGGTAGGTAAAACAGCTGGCCATGACTTGGTGACAAGTAGCTTGGCCACAGTCCCTCTCTAATGAGAACATACTCACCCGTAGCACCTCCAAGCATGGTGTTAGGGCTGCAATTTCTCTATTTCAAGCTGCAGAAAGGGCATGTGACTACACCTTGCAGTGGGAGACCGGGCAGGACAGTGCATGTGTCTAGGGGGTGGTGGGTCGGCAGCAGCATCTTTGAGGAAACAGACAGTGGCACAGGCTATGCCACATACCAATTGATTCTGCTCTATTTCACTTCATAGAAATACACTTTCCAACTTATCCCAGGCTAATGTGACTGTCAGCCTTTATTTGAAGAAATGGGATGGGGGGAAGTGGTTGGTTCATCAAAACACATCAGTTAAAGCAGGGAACAGGGAACATTAGAAGTGAGACATATACACCAAATGTTTTATTTTACCTTAAAATATTAAAGAGTATATTTGGCATCAATGTTTGGATTCGGGCTGAGGCCTTTAGGATTGATTTACTGGCTATAGGTCTGTATTGACTTCCTTATATAAGCCACCCAAGAATACATCATCTACAATTTATGGTTTGTTTCTTTAAGTGGTGGGGAAATTTAGACCCTCAACAGCAATCTGAGTATAGAATCCTTGTCCTGTGCAGCTTTTCCCAGTCATTTTGCAGTTTTCCACCCATCCCTAATCTGTCAGAAATTCTTTTTACTGACTTGCCTTTACCCAGTGTTCCCAAAGGGTTCAACCTAATTTTCACAGAACAATACCCTCTTGTCTTCGTGCCCATGTTCCATCGGTTCGTGTGCTCACATATGTAACAACAGTAAGCCCCACGGGCAACAGACAGGCCACCACCAGGGACTCTTGGTAACCAGGTGAGCAGGCCCCCCTTAGCCTCTCCACAGAGCCTTCTGGAGTCTGGGTTAGGTTACCCGCTTTTAGGGCCCAACAATAACAAAACTCAACCTCCTCCTTCCTGCTTGGTACCTTTCTTGCCATGCCAGAGCCATCTTCTTATCTCACAAGGGAGAGTTCATTGTTGGCTTTGCCCACGTGCGTGGCTGGGAGCCAGGGAACGGTCACCTGGAAGCTCTGCAAGAAGGAAGTGGGCATCTCAGGAATAAGTGGTGGCACGGCCTACAGCACGTGTTGGCGGAAGTCCCACGTACCTTCGTGGGCAGCAGGAAATGGGAGGGCCAGCTGCAGTGTTGCCTCGGCCCCCAGCCTGCAGTGGGATCTGTGTCACCATGCCTCTCCAAGCCTCCTGTCAGAGACTGGGTGTGCCAAGGGGTTGTCAAATCCCACAGTGCCACAGGCTCTGATTCCACGTCCCTGAAGCAGGGTTCCCTTCACTGCTGAGAGGGCTTCTCATCATGGTCAGAGAGTGAGTTATTGGATTTGAAAAAGGCAGGGAGACTGAGGAGAGGAAGTGGTAGAAGGGAGCCCATGAGCCCCAGTAATCTCCGTCATTCTCTTGACAGCTGCCAGCAGGCGGATTATGTCACACGTGCAGCCCCAGGCTCTGGTCTCGCCTGTGAGGTGCCATGTTTTGAGCTCATTCTCATGGTGACATTTCCTGAGACTGCCTGTGTCGGTGCTGGTGGGGGCTCAGGCCACAGTGCCCTTGCTCCTGCTGTGGCAACCGATTCGGGCTCAGAGACTTGCAGCCACCCCGCGTGGCTGGCGTGCCCTAATGCTCTGTCCTCGTGTCTCTCCCCCCCATCCTGGAAGGTGTGCAACAGCAGGAAGAACTGCCACTGCGAGGCCCACTGGGCGCCCCCCTTCTGTGACAAGTTCGGCTTTGGAGGAAGCACAGACAGCGGCCCCATCCGGCAAGCAGGTCAGTGAGGCACCTGCGTCCCTGAGGGTGGGTGTGAGCCCCCAGGGCAGTCGCCAGCCATCAGTGTAGGTGCAGGGGTAGCCCCGCCAGCAGGAAGCCCCGTGGGGACCCCACATGGGTGCGACACAGCCCGAGGCCTCTCCCATTTCCAGGCGCTGTGGTCCTTACCTGATCCTTTCCAAAGCTCCTTGCTGTCTGCTTTGAGTGAGTGGCTGAGTTTGCAGTTTCTTAGCCTGTGATGCTTAGTGAAGGTCATTTCTACCTCAATCTGCCAAATGGGTGTGAACTTCATCGTCATATCAAAGGAGTTTGGAAAGGCCAGCCTCTGTGTCCTAGGGCCAAGAGCTGTGAAGCTGAATGCCTTTTAAGACTCTTACTAGAAAGACACCTACCTCTTCACAAAGGCAGCTGTCGCAGTGGCGGTGGCAGCAGCCTGTGTATGGAGCAGTCAGGCACAGGCTCTGTGCCGGGCGCTTTCTGTGCGTCAGGTCACCTGCTCCTCCAGCTCTGTAGTGCGTGCTGTTATCCCTTCTTCACATGTAAAGGACCCAAGGCTCAGGGAAGTTGAGTAAGGTACCCCAAGTCACACAGCTATGATGGAGACACAAGTCTGTCTGTCGCCCAAGAAGATCTTAATAGCTCAGTTCATTTTTCCTCAGGTGCAGTGCTTGTGGGACAATGAAGCAGCAAGTGTGAATGACGTCCCCCCTGCAGGGAAAGCAGCAAGGCAAAAAGATGCAGGGAGCCAACAGGGTGCACAGCTGGGGAGCCGGGAGCAGGCGGGAATTTACAGAGCACACTTACGCTGCCTCCCTGCACTCACCTGAGCCCCCGTGCCACTCAGACTGTAACCAATGCTGTTGCAGAGGAGGCCATGCGTCCCCAAGGTCTGCTGGGACTGGCAGTGTTGAATCTGTGGCTTTGCCATCGTTTCCATGACAACAGACACAACACTGCTCTGCGGGACCAGGCAGGGGGCACAGGGCTCAGTCCAACCTACTGGGCACATTTGCAGAAACAGCGTGAGGAAGGGAGTTCCTGGTCATCCTTCTGCTTAAACACAGTTGTGTTTCCATGTTGCTGCTGACTGTTTTAGGCCCGGGCCCCATGGCAAGTAGAAAAAGGACTAGGAAGTCTTGCCTTTTATTGAGGATCCATTGCAATGCTGGGAGAGCAAGGGCTGGACCAGGCGTCCTTTTTCCTTGGTGACATCTCAGCCTTGGTGACTGGTCTCTTGCTGCAACTTCATATATAATGATTGTAAGCATTTATTGTACAAAAATAGGGTTTTAGTTTTTCATCCATCAGGGACCCGGACCCTGCCACCCATACTGTCTCTGTTCAGTAAACCTGGTGGCGTTTGAAGGAACTGAAGGAGGCAGGAGAGGGCAGCATGCTCTGTGTCTCTCTTTGGTGTGGACACACATGACCATTGGTACTCTGGTTTTAGAGTTTCCAGAAAGTCAGGGAACCCACAGAGTCACCAAGTAAGAATATCAGAAAATGAAAGCAACCGAAGAGCCAGCCTAACTCCGTCCACTGTTGCCATCATTTCATAAAACAAAGTACATTTTAAACACCTCCCCACAAATGTGTGCAGAAAGAGGCAGGCATAAGCGAGCATGTCCTGGGCCTCGCTGTCCCGCGGCGCACCACTCACTGGCCTGACCATGGCCGTGTCGCTTCTCCAGCATGTTCTGGGCACCAGCTGCTCCTCCAGGTAGCATGTCCTGGGCCTCGCTGTCCCGCGGCGCACCACTCACTGGCCTGACCATGGCCGTGTCACTTCTCCAGCATGTGCTGGGCACCAGCTGCTCCTCCAGGCCCCAAGAGACATTCAGCAGGTCAGCATGGCATGAGACACGCTGTGATGGGGGAAGAGAGGGCATTGCGGGTGCAGGGGAGCAACCCCCACAGACTCAGGCAGGCTCTGGAGGCCTTGCTGTGTCTGTTTAAGATCTGAAGGTGGGGGGGTATGTTCTAAGTAGAGATAACTGACTGTGCAAAGATCTAGAGTCTGCCCTGGTGCAGGGGTGACAGTGGGCTGATGGGAGGGGATGGAGGTTGCTGGCTGCACGGGACATGGTGCTTGAGCTGGACGTGGGGATGAGGGCGAGGGAGCCACGGCACTGCCCAGGTCTCTGGCTTGAGTGCTGCCTTCATGGAGGCAGGCAACCCTGGGACGCAACACGATCAGTTTAGGAGCCCAGCACATATTCCATTTGATAAGCTGATCAGTTTAAGACTTACGGATTGGTTTCAAGGAACTAGAAACTACAGTCCAAGACTTGTGCTGCTCCTTTTTAATTAGCTTTGTTGTGAGACAACAGAACTCTAGCCATTGCCCTCATGATTGCTGCTGAGAGTCAAAAAGAGTGACACTTTGGCCAGGAAACCAGAAGCAGTGCTTTTCCAGTAACACTAACAAGTGAATCAAGACTGTCATATGTTGATTGTCTTACTTAGGCTAAGACACATCCCTGATAGCACCTGTCAGCTGGGGATGAAGTCCAGAAACAGCACAGGTGTGAAGGCACTATTCCCAGGAATGGGAGATGCTGCGGCTGAGCTGAGAGGTCACAAACAGGGTGGGGGAGAGCCTGGGGAGCTGGAGTCACCTCCAGGGCCACCACCAGCAGCCCAAAAGGACTGCTGCGCACCCACTCGCACGCACTATGTGAAGCACACCCTGATTGTCACTGGCAGGAAAACAGACGAATGAATCTAGACCCACGTTTCACGGGATTCTCAATCCAGTTGAAATAGCAAATAAACCTCCCCTAAATCCTAGCATATAGAGGCCTCCCCAGATAGCCTTTGACCATGACTGCAGTCAAAAACCAATCTCCTGGTCTGATTTTTCACTTCCTTTCCACACCCTTGAGTCTCTTAAATATATTAAACAAAATAGGATCGAATGACAGAAAAAGTGATGTGTTCATTGGGAAAATAAACAGCCTCCTCCCAGAGAAAGAGGTTTGCCCCCAAAAGCTGTATTTATAAGTCCCTAGCATAACAAAACCTGTGGGCATTTCACCTAAACTGTGAATTTCTTTTTCACATCTGAGATGTCCAGAAATAAAGAGTCTCATTCTTAAAAAAAAAACAAAAAAAAGCAAAGTTGA
>NW_007739024.1:2947-9002 GCF_000696425.1 Galeopterus variegatus | reverse complement strand
TGAGATGTCCAGAAATAAAGAGTCTCATTCTTAAAAAAAAAACAAAAAAAAGCAAAGTTGACTCCAGCTCTAAAGGATGAGAGAAGAAAGGAGTGTTGGAAGTAGCATATTTGTGATGAGAGCTGGACAGATTTCAGTTTTTGTACTTTAATCCTGATGAGATTTTGATGATGGCTGTCACCTTCTGTGGCTGCTGCGGTCCTCTCTGCTGTTGTCATGCTGGGGGAGCCTTTGTGATCCAGGCCATGGTCCCACCCACCAGCCTATATTCCTGCCTAGCAAGTTCCAGAGTTGTCAGAAATGAACGATGGCCGCGTAGATTGAAGCTCAGACACCACCCGTGAAGTCGCGCTCACTTATTAGTCCGTCATCTGGGGATTTACACCCTTCATCTCTGTTTCTTCCTTCAAAGTTCCTTTTCCATAAATGTGACAATTTGATACCCCCTGTATTTCACGATGACTGCTTCCTTCCATGAGTCAAATGTGTTTTGTTTCAGATAACCAGGGCTTAACGCTGGGAATTCTGATGACCATCCTGTGCCTTCTTGCTGCTGGTTTTGTGGTTTATCTCAAAAAGAAGACCTGGATACGACTGCTGTTTACAAATAAAAAAACCACCATTGAAAAGCTAAGGTACCGGGGTTGGGGGCGTCATCTTCTCAAGAAATGGTTGAAAGAACGTACAGCACATGGCTTCTCACTTGGTTTTCCTTAGCAAAGGAAAGGTGAGATGTTCTGGATAGTGGGACTGGTTTTTGTTTTCTCTTTAAATTTCTACCAGACCAGCTGCCTCCTTTACTTTCCCTTCAAACTATCCGCTGCTCATTACATAAATAAGTGGGTGTTGAAGAATGCCACTGTCTTTCCCCCACCCTTCCATTAGTAATTTTTACAGGACGTGGAGACATTGAAATATTTTCATCACTTGGGGTAGCTTTTCATTCAAATATATTCAGACATTACTGCTGAAATGCCAGCTTCATACAAAGTATCTCCCGGGTGTCACAAAGCTGCATTTCTGTAGATGACGAGATCTAATTAGACAGAATAGTGGCTTTAGGGGGAAAAAAAAATCAGTCTTTATTTTTCTAATCTCGTAAGAGTGTTAGATAATTTTTCCTTCGCATATTTACACAGAGCTAAATTATTATTTGAGTGCTACTATGAACAAAGTATAAAAGCTCAGTCAATGAGAAGGGAGAGCACCTAGGTCACTGTCGCGGGATTGCGCTGCAGGTGTGTCCGCCCTTCCCCGCCGTGCAGTGGCTCCCCCGCTGGCCAGGCTCATCTCACCCACCTCAGCAACGGCCTGATGAGGAAGCCGCCACATTCCAACGCGCCTAAGGTGAGTGCTGAGCAAACGTGACAACTCATGTGCATGAAGATGTGAGTGTTACAGCACCAGGCTGAGAGGAACAGGGACCTCGAGAGCCCTCCTGGGAAGGTCAGGGCCTGAGAGGAGGCTCCGCAGTGGCCCCATGGCAGCCCTGCTAGGTCCTGTTGGTGCAGTCGTGTCCCCTGTGTTGATGTGACATGTGCTATGTTCTGAGCCACAATCGTTCCTGCCGCCCAAGCAGGCTCCTGACACTGGGTCCTTCCTGTCATTTCCAAATGCCACCAGCTGGGTTTGGGTGAACTTATTTGGCCCAAAGTGTTTGTAAAAGTGACTGTGAGCCCTCAGCCGTGGAAGCCCTGTCTGCCCTCTGGTTTCACGGAGCTGGGTCCTTCACCCAGGGCACCTGGAGGCCCCCCATGCCTCTTAACTTTCCTGCTGCCCTGGCGAATTATCACTGAGTTCACTCCAGTGGTTAGTTTTTCCCACCAAGTTTATTTGATGTAGCCACAAGAATTCTTGAATATTAAACTCATTCAGTGAAACAGTCCAAATTATAACAGTGAAGAAGATGGGTGTCAAGAAATGATTGAAAAAAAATATCACATGTTCAGTAGGCAATAAACCGTTCAATGTCCTTTGATCCAAAAAGTGGAGGCGGCGGCTACTATTCCAGGCAAGCTTTCCCTCCTTCCACCCCCAGACGGGGGACCGTAAGCAAGAACAGCTTCATTTGTCAGAGCCAAAAGCACAGCTTTATTTTTAAGAGCCCCAACTGGAAATGATCCAAATGTCCATCAACAGGTAGGAGAATAAACAACTTGTGGTCTATTTACACAATGGAATGACAGCAATCCGAAGGAATGAACCGCCAACATCATGGATGAATCTCAAAATAATTATTCTGAGAGAAGCCAAAAAGAGAAAGAGTAGAGTTCTCTATGATCGCGTTTATATACAACTCTAAGGAATCCAAACTAATTGATAGAGACAGAAGTGGATCAGTAGTGGGGGTGGAGAGGGGCAGGGTGGAAGGAATCTCCATGGGGTGATGGATATATAGTTTATATACAACTCTAAGGAATCCAAACTAATTGATAGAGACAGAAGTGGATCAGTAGTGGAGGTGGAGAGGGGCAGGGTGGAAGGAATCTCCATGGGGTGATGGATATATACATTGTCTTGCTTGTTGTGATGGTTTTACAGATGTAAACGGAGGTCAGAAATGCCAAATTGTACACTTTAAATATGTGCAATTAGTTCATTAGACCTCAATAAATTCTGTTATTAATAGATTCCTTCTAATGTACATCCTTGATTTCTTTCCTTTACCCAACCCCATCTTCAGCTATAGTAGACAAGTCAGGTTTTTCTTAAGTAATAATTGACATTTTAAACTCATCATGGCATGGCTTTTTGCTTTGACCGTGCAGGACAATCCCAGGAGAGTGCCACAGTGTCTGAACGTTGACATCAGCAGACCCCTCCAAGCCCTCGATGTCTCCCAGCCCCCTCAGCGAGTGCTCCCGCCCCTCCACCAGCCTCCGCGTGCACCCAGTGTCCCCGCCAGGCCCCTGCCCGCCAACCCTGTGCTTAGGCAGGCCCAGGTATGCCTTCGGTGCTCACTTGACGGGATGGAGTTCACAGCTGGTGTGTGAATTTGGACAAGTTGTTTAACTCCTTGGTGCTGCTATAAAATGTAGATAATTTAGCTACTCACTTAAATGAAATAATCTACAGAAAGCAGTTAGTATGGTATCTGGCATATAGGAAAGATGAAATACATCTCAATTTACTGTTAGTAATTTTTTTAAAATATTCAGAATAGCTAGAGTGCTCATGCAACTTATCATCTAAACCATGACAATTTTGAGAGTGGCAAGGGGCCCTCTTGATAATAAAGATGGGCAATCCAAGACAGATGGTCAGCGTAAGAATAACAATGGTTATACTTTACCATTACATATTTTTTAAATTATGAGAATTTTATCTCCTATTGAGTTTCTCTATACTAGACTTAGCACTGTTTTTTTGTTTGGGATACTTTGCATATATCATCCCAGATTTATGCTGTTTTTGGAAGTAACCATTTCTGTTCATTATGACCACGAATGTGACATTTCACAACAGGAAACTTGGGGGGACAGGGGGAGAGAAGTAAATAACAAAAAAGTTCACCCCTGGTAATTTTTCACTACTATCATTATTATATTTTCTATGTATATAGCTTTATATACTACTTTTTTGCCTTAAAATCATTCTTATTTACCATGGCATTAAAACATTCTAAAAACTACTATCTTAACAATAGCACTATACTTGAAAAGTGAATAATTTTTTAAGTACTAGCCAATTAGAGGGCATGTGTGCATGTCTCTACATTTTTGCTATTATAGTTTTTCCCTTAGGAGAGTTTCCTAAAATATTGAAAAATGGTATGGCCATTTTAAGCCTAATATTATATAAATTAAATATTTTTTGACAAATTTTATGTTTCAACATCATCTTTCTCACCATGACTTTGCTAGCACTATAACATTTCAAAGCTTTGCCAATTTAATAAATGAAAACATTGCAAATTTTTTTTTCTGTCTAGTAGCTCTACCAGTTACTGAGAGGGGGTATTGAAGTTTGCAACTATAATTGTGTCTCCTTTCAGCTCATTAGTTTTTGCTTCATGTACATTGAAGCTCTGTTGTTTGCGATACACACAATTAGGATTGTTGTCTTGTTGGTGAATTGGCCCTTTTATCATTATGTAATGTCCCGCTTTAGCTCTGGTAATCTTTGTTCTAAAGTCTACTGTATCTGATATTAATATATCTATTCCAGTTTTTCTTTGATTAGTGTTTACAAGGTATTTTTTTATCCTTTTACTTTTAACCTACCTATGGTATTATATTTGAAAATAGTTTCTTACAGACAGCATATAATCGGGTCATATAATTTCTTGTTTATTCTGCCAGTCACTGTACTTTAATAGGTTTCTCAACCTCAGCATTTTGGCATTTTGGGCTGGTGAGACTTTCCCATCAGACATTTGGCAATATCCCTGGCCTGCACCAACTAGATGCAGTAACAGATGTAATCATGTCTCTAAACATTGCCAAATGTTCCCTGAGGGGCAAAATTACCCGATTGAAAGCCACTACTCTAAAGAGTACGTTTCCACGTATTTTATCACAGTCTACTAGTATCAGTATTTATCACTTCAGGTAGAATGTGGAAACTTTACCACCTGTTAGTGTCCTTTATCCTCCTCCCTTTATAACACAGATGTCTTAATTATTACTATTTTATCACAGTCTACTAGTATCAGTATTTATCACTTCAGGTAGAATGTGGAAACTTTACTACCTGTTAGTGTCCTTTATCCTCCTCCCTTTATAACACAGATGTCTTAATTATTACGTACACTGAGAACACAATTTTTGAAACTTAAGAGTCTACTATATTTACCTTTTCTGTTTTCTTTACTCCTGATGTTCCAAATTTATTATTTCCCTTCTGAAAACTTTTTTTAGCTATTCTTTTAAAGCAAGTCTATTGGTGACAAATTCTCTTAGTTTTTCTTCATCTGATAATGTCTCTATTTCACCTTTATTCCTAAATGATGTTTTTTGCTGGATATAGAATTCTGAGTTGACCGTTTTCTTCTTTGGCACTTGAGAAATGTTGTTTTACTTCTGGACTCCATGGTAATAAGAAATCCACTAGAAGTTCTGCCCACAGTTTCTGTTCCAGGAAAGGGACATGGTCTGTTATTGCAGAAAGGGATGGNGTTCTGCCCACAGTTTCTGTTCCAGGAAAGGGACATGGTCTGTTATTGCAGAAAGGGATGGGAAGCTGGGATCTTTCAATTTCCAGGCCATGATACCCAGCGAGGAAGGTGGGGGGGAGTATGGCTTTTTCCTGGTGTGGAGCTGGAGTAAGGTCAGGTATGGTCAAAAATTCATTGTCTTTCTGGACCACCCTTTTCCCAGGCTTTTGGCTACAAATAGCAGGCTTTTCTTGGGACTTTTTGTCTGATGCCATTAGTTATTTCCAAGTTGTGGGCCTCTCCAGAGCCCAGGCCAATATATGTAAAAGGAAACACACCCACAAGAACTCACCACTGGAGAGTTCCTCGAGTCCTGAGGTCCCGGCCAGTCTACTGTTTCTCCAACTTTCAGAATCTTCGTCAGTTGCTTTATTATGAATTTTGTCCAGATGTTTTTGTTATAATTAGAAAGGGGAATAGGGTGAAATGGGCTTATTCCATCTCATCCAGACCTCATTTCTTTTTGTATTTCTTTGATTACTGGTACACTTGAACTACCTTTTCATATCTATTAGCCAGTGGTGTGCTGATAAACTGGCTCTTAAAAAAAAAGAAAAAGAAAAGAGCCCTGATTTACAGTTGATTTTGCTGCTGTTAAAACTCCCACAATGGCCAATTTTGAGCTATTGATGTGACATCACTGACTGGGGGGGAGTAGGGAACTGGCCATCATGAGCTGGTGCCAGCCAGCTCCAGCATACCACTGCTTTTAACTGTTCTGTGAATTGTCTCTTCCTGTCCTTTGCCATGTCTTTCTATTTGAGAGGATGAATTTTTCTTCCTGATTTAAAATAGTTGCTTTTTTTAATCGATTGTGCAATTTATTGTAATTTTGAGACTTTTTCTGGCATAGGAAGAATTCTACTTTTGAATATTAAACTTATTAATCTTTTATTTTGT
>NW_007739024.1:0-2453 GCF_000696425.1 Galeopterus variegatus | reverse complement strand
CTGATTTAAAATAGTTGCTTTTTTTAATCGATTGTGCAATTTATTGTAATTTTGAGATTTTTTCTGGCATAGGAAGAATTCTACTTTTGAATATTAAACTTATTAATCTTTTATTTTGTGAATTCTCCCATTTTTTTCATGCTTGCAAAGACCTCTCACACTTCAGTATTAGTTGAGATCCATGTATAATTATTCTGTTTAAATTCTTTTACATTTGTTTTTGTATCTTGTCTTGGTTTTACAGTGGGGGAAGGAGTTGTGCACTCCCTAAACTTTTGGGGGGCTATGGACATGAGAATCTGAGGAATGCTGTGAACCCCCAGAAAATGCACCCATACTCAATAGTCATTCCTTTGGGGGGGGGGAAGCTGGCCAGTATGGGGATCCAAACCCTTGACCTTGGTGTCGTAACCCCATACTAAACAAAAGTCAATATTCTTTACCCACATCTCATGTATACACAGAACCCATAAGCGCCTTCCCTACAAATTCCCTTATACTGAGGCTTTTTATTTCTCTTTAAGTAACTTGCCTGTGTGCCATGTCAAACTGAGACGGTCTCTAACAGACCATGGGGTTGGAAAAAAAGATATTTCTACTTGCTAGTGTCTTTTCTTTAAAGCAGGCCCCCAAAAGGCCTTCATTCTGTTTTATGAAACTAAGGAAATGTTACCCTTTAAACATTAGTCACTGAAAAATCTACATTTCTCACTCCAGGCTGGTGTCTGTCTGGATCTTTTCCGAGACACATGATATAGATTAAGTGCATGATTTTTCTCCCATCACACATAGGGAACTGGAATTAATTCCATGCAGGTGCAGGGGATATTGGAGGTGGCTTTTGTTTGGCAGCACACATTGAATCCCCTGACATTTTTTGCTTTAGAGTTCTCCATGCCCTGCCCAACATGACAAACACACGGCTACATGACTAATCCCATTTCATCCATCCAAATTTGCCTTCTGAACATTCCAGAAGAAAACACTATCATAAACATTATATTGGTCAACCTTACATCTAAAGGGTAAACTAGTTCTTTATAGAAAACATTTCATCTTCTATAAAATGTTGTTTGATTTTTTTTAGAAATCAAAGACAGTTGAATTAAGTCACTCTCTTGGTCACAACCGTACCTTGCCAATGTACCATTTCCTTCACAGTAAAATGCCCCTTGGAATTCAAGCTTCTTATCCTAACTCCTCAGCCTTGATTAAGGAAACAAGCTTTAATTTCTTTTCATCTGCTCAGCTATTTTGGAGATAAACAGTTCAGTTTATTCACCTACCTGTTAGCTGGATGCTGCCAAGCTCTCCCCGGTCACAACCTGAGCATGAAAGGCAAAGTATGGGGTAGAGTAAACGGTAGTAAAATGATGGGGGAAAAAAGAGGTTAAAGGGGTGTCTGATCACCTACATCGTGTGCAGAGGCAGAAGCACTGATAGAAGATTTTCTCTGTGCTTGGCATTGCCCCTGCCCTGGCATGTATATTAGACTTGCAGTCCACCAGCAGCATGCACTTAAAATGGGGAGATAAGACAAGTCAGCACACACTTGCATATTGCAAGCCACTTTGGAAGCACCAGGGGAGTTTTTCTACACCTGCTGCTGAGTAAAGAGTTCATCTCAGGTTCTCGGACAGAAAGAGGAAAGAAAAATGGAGGAAGTTACAGGAGAGGCTATGGGTGAATCTGGAGGGCTTTGAGAGACTTTTCGTAGACCTTTTAAGATATTTTATGTGTTTTTTCTCTGATACCAAAAGCATTAAAAGGCATTGGACTTTGCAACCAAAAATGTCAATTTTACTGTGTGATAATTTTTTTTAATTTGTGGGAACTTCAAAAGTTTGTGGAAAAATAGAATTGAGAGATAATACAAATTTTTCCATGAACTTTTTGAAGTCCCCTCATAAAATAAAAATGTGTTGAGAAAACACAAGAGCATACATACCAAGCATGTGTCCTGAGCAGAACTGGATTAATTCATTATCTCAAGTTTAAACATCACCAGAAGGCAGTAGCATGCCCAGGGTCCTAGGCAGCCCTCACTGCCCAGAAGAAGGCAGGGGCATACTGAAAACACCATTTCGGCATAGGTGGTCCACCACAGCCACTGGGCAGGTGGCCCACTACCCACTTGATTGCACTGACACACAGAGAGTCACCAGCAGAAACCAGAAAAAGAAGCCTCTCTCCTCAAAGCCACCCCAGAGTAATAGAAGATGCAACTGTTCTACCACATGATCAGACATCAGTATAGAGATACCAGAAATATGAAAAACCAAGAAAATATGACACCACCAAAGGAATACAGTAATTCTCAACTACCAGACCCATAGAGCAGGAAACCCTTCAAATGACTGAAAAGGAATTCTGAGCAACAATCTTAAGAAAATTCAATGAGATGTAAGACTCAGTTGAACAACATAATGAAATGAGAAAAAATATCCAGAATA
>NW_007739023.1:38866-39329 GCF_000696425.1 Galeopterus variegatus | reverse complement strand
TCAGGCTCGCTCTGTCCTCTGGCACGGCGCTCCAGACCCGTCGCCATCTTGAAAAACCCTAGAGGTGATTTTTTCAAAAATATAGATTTCTGGATCCCGCCTCCAGAGATTCTGATTTAGTAGCCTGGGGCAGGACCCAAGAATTTGCATTTCTAACAAATCCCCAGAATATTGTTGCTGCTAGTACTGGGACATTGCTCTGAGCATCAGGGCCTAGAGCAGAGCTCCTCAAACTTCTTAGATTGCAAACCACCGTATGACTGTGGTATCATAGAAAGATATTTGGTCTTTGTCCCAGTTCCTGACATGCAACTCCTAAAACCCTTGGAATTTCCTGAGTGATAGTGTGATAGGAGTGCCTTTTGTTCTAACGAGGAGACTCTTGGTGAACCCCTAGATAACTCCAGAGTGGGGGCTGGTCACTAGGAAGACCAAACTTTGGTTAGAAGCTTGGAACTTTCAG
>NW_007739023.1:30834-37139 GCF_000696425.1 Galeopterus variegatus | reverse complement strand
TCCAGAGTGGGGGCTGGTCACTAGGAAGACCAAACTTTGGTTAGAAGCTTGGAACTTTCAGCCCCACCCACCAACCTCTAGAGAGGGGAAAGAGGCTAGAGATTGAGTTAATGACTGTATTAGTCCATTTCTGTTGCTTATAACAAAATACGTGGAACTGGGTGATTTATAAGAAAATGAAATTCATTGCCTGCAGTTTTAGAGGCTGGAAAGTCCAAAGTCCAGGGGACACATCTGGTGAGGGTCTTGGTGTTGGTGACAATGACCCAGGGGTCCCACACTGCGAGATAGCAGAAGCAGAGAGAGAAAAAGAGAGAAGATTTCTGCTATCCTTTTAAAGCCCTCAAAGCACGCCCCTGACCACCATTGTTAATCCATTCAGTACAGCATGGCCTTACAATCTAATCACCTCTTCAAATCCCCACCTTTCAATTACCATAATAAGATCTCCCACCCTCAACAGTTACAGTGGAGATTAAACCTCAGTGAGGTTGGGGGTCTGGGGGGATATCCAATCTACAGCAATGACCAAGGGCCAATGATTTAATCAATCATGCCTACTAATGAAACCTTCATAAAAATCTCTAGCTGACAGAGTTCTGGAAGATTCTAGATCGCTACACACATCAAGTGTCAGGAGGGTGGTGCACCTGGAGAGGACATGGAATATCCACACACCACCACCTCTACCTTGCCTTATGCATCGCTTCCATCTGGCTATTCCTGAGTTGTATCCCATATAGTAAACCACTAACAGTATGTAAAGTGCTTTCCAGAGTTCTGTGAATTGTTCTAGCAAATTATCAAACCTAAGAAATAGTTCATAAGAACTCCCAACTTATAGCTGGCCAGAAGTATAGAAGGCCGAGGATTTGCAACCATTGTCTGATGTGGGGGGGCCTTCTTATGAGACTGAGCCCTTAACCTGTGGGTTAAATCTGGATTGTTAGTTAGAAAAAAGGATGAAAAAAAAAAAAAGAACAAAAAGAAGAAAGAAAAGATTAAAGAGAGAGAGAGACAAAGAGAGCGAGGATTTGCAACCATTGTCTGATGTGGGGGGCCTTCTTATGAGACTGAGCCCTTAACCTGTGGGTTAAATCTGGATTGTTAGTTAGAAAAAAGGATGAAAAAAAAAAAAAAGAACAAAAAGAAGAAAGAAAAGATTAAAGAGAGAGAGAGACAAAGAGAGAATGACAGTGGATTATGATAAGCTTAACCAGCTGGTGACTCCAATTACAGCTGCTGTACCAGATGTGGGTTCTTTTGCTTGAGTAAATTAACACATCCTCTGGTAGCTGGTATGCAGCTATTGATCTGACAAATGCTTTTTTCTCCATACCTGTTAATAAAGACCATCAGAAGAAGTTTGCTTTCAACTGGCAAGGCCAGTAATGCACCTTCACTGTCCTACCTCAGGGGTATGTCAACTCTTCAGCCCTATGTCATAATTTAGTTCACAGAGATCTTGATTGCCTTTCTGTTCCAAAGGATATCATATTGGCTTATTACATGTATGACATTATAATGATTGGACCTAGTGAGCAAGAAGTAGCAACTGTCCTAGACTTATTGGTAGGACATTTGCATGCAGAGGGTGGGAAATAAATCTGACAAAAATTCAGGGGCCTTCTACATTAGTGAAATTTCTAGCGATCCAGTAGTGCAGAGCTTATCAAGACATCCCTTCTAAGGTAAAGGATAAGTTGTTGCAACTGGTCCTCCTTCAACCAAAAAAGAGGCACAACACTTAGTGGGTCTCCTGGATTTTTGAGGCAGCTTATTCCTCATTTGGGTATATTACTTCAGTTCATTTATCAAGTGACCTGAAAAGCTGCTAGTTTTGAGTGGGGCCCAGAGGAAGAAAAGGCTCTGCAGCAGGTCCAGGCTGCTGTGCAGGTTGCTCTGCCTCTTGGCAGAGTGAATACCATTGAATAAGCAGATTCAGTGGTGCTTAGAGTGTTAGTGGTAGACAGGGATGCTGTTTGTCACCTTGGGCAGGCTGCTATAGGTGACTTGCAACACAGGCTTTTTGGATTTTTTAGCAAAGCCCCACCACTTTCTACATGTAGCTAATCTCCTTTTGAGAAACAGGTACTGAATATTTAACCATGGACTACCAAGTCACCATGCAACCTGAGCTGCCCTTCATGAACTAAGTGGTATCTGACCACCAAGCCATAAAGTTGGGTGTGCATAGCAGCACTTCATCATCAAATGGAAGTGATAGATATGTGATCAGGCCTGAGCTCTGAAGGCACAAGTCAGTTACATGAAGAAGTGGCTCAAATGTTCATTGTACCCATTCCTGATACACTCTCTTCTCTCTTCCAGCCGGTACCTATGACTTCATGGAGATTTTCCTATGATTAGCTGACAGGAAGAGAAGACTTAGGCTTGATTTATAGATGCAGCACTATATGCAGGCACCAGTAAAAAGTGGACAGCTGTAACACTACAGCCCCTTTCTGGGACATTCTTGAAGGACAGAGGTGAAGGCAAATCCTTCCAGTGAGTGGAACTTCAATCAGTGCATATGGTTGTTTACCTTGCTTGGAAGGAGAAACGGCCAGATGTGCGATTATATACCAATTCATGAGCATTGGCCAATGGTTTGGCTGAATAGTCAGGGTTGGAAGGAATATGATTGAAAAATTGGTGACAAGGAAATTTCGGGAAAGGTATGTGAATAGACCTCTCTGAATGAGCAAAATATGTGAAGATATTTGTGTCCCATGTGAATGCTCACCAAAGGGTGACCTCAGCAGAGGAGGATTTTAATAATCAACTGGATGGGATAACCTGTATTGTGGCTACTTCTTTCCTCAGCCACTCCTATCATCTCCCAATGTGCTCATGAACAAAGTGGCCACGGTGAAAGGAATGGAGATTATCTATGGGCTTAGAATTATGGGCTTCCTCTCACCCAATCTGCAATTGGCAGAGTGTCCAATATGCCAGGAGCAGAGATCAACACTAATATGGCATCACTCCCTGAGTTGATCAGTCAGCTGTCTGGTAGCAGGTTGATTACATTGGACCACTTCCATCATGGAAGAGGCAGTATTTTTTATTACTCAGGTGGACACTTATTCTCAATATCTCAATATGAATTTGCCTTCCCTGCCCATGATGCTTCTGCTAAAACTACTACCCATGGACTTACAGAATGCTTTATCTACAGCATTGCTTCTGGTCAAGGAGTTCACTTCACAGCAAATGTAGTGTGATAATGGCCCATGATCATGTAATTCACTGGTCTTATGGTATCCACCATCCTGAAGCAGCTGGCTTGATGAAATGGTGAAATGATCTTTGGAAGACTCAGTTACAATATGAGCTAGGTGGTGACACTGGGGCAAGTTTCTCTAGGAGGCTGTATATGTGCTGAATCAACATCAATATTTGGTATTGTTTCTCCCATAACCAGGATTCATGAGTCCAGGAATCAAGAGGTGGAAATGAAAATGGCACCATTCACCACTATTCCTAGTGACTGGCAACATTTTTTGCTTCCTGTCCCTGCAAACTTATACTCTGCTGGCCTACTGGTCTTAGTTCCAAAGGGAAGAGTGCTTCCACCAGGAGACATAAGACTGCCACCTGGCCACTTTCAGCTTCTCATGCCTCTGAATCAATAGGCAATGAAGGGAGTTACAATGATTGGTCCTGGGGTAATTGATCCTGACTACTAAGGGGAAATTGGACTACTCCTCTACAATGGAATTAAGCAAGAGTATGTCTGGAACACAGGAGATCCCTTAGGATGTCTTTTAGTATTACCATGCCCTGTGATTAAAGTCAATGGAAAACTACAACCATCTAGTACAGGCAGGACTACTAATGGCCCAGACCACTCAGAAATAAAAGTTCAGGTCACTTTACCAGCCAAGGTGCTTGCTGAAGGCAAAAGGAATAGGAATGGGTAGTCGAAGAAGGAAGTTATAAATACCAGCTATGACCAAGCCACCAGTTATGGAAATGATTACTGTCATGTGTATTTTCTCCTTATTTTATTATGAATATGTATGTATGTGTGTGAATGTGTACCAAATATCTTTGTTTTCTTCATTCTCTTATCCCCTTATCATGTAATAAGATGTATTTTGCCTTGGACTGAATGTCCCCCCAAAACTTGATCCCCATTGTGACAGTGTTAAGAGGGTGGTAAATACTATTGTGCTCACTGGAAAGTGGGATCTTGAAGAGGTGATTGGATTGTGAAGACTGTACCCTTGGGAATGGATTGATCCATTCTTGGAATAGAGGGCTTGGTTCTAAGGGATTTAAAAGGAGAATGCATGAAGAGCTATCTCTCTCTGTGTTCCTGCTTTTCTTGAAACGTGATACCCTGTGTCACTACCAAAGAAGATGCTCACCAGATGTATTCAATAGACTTTGGACTTCCCAGCCTCTGAAACTGTAAGCAATAAATTTCATTTTCTTATAAATTACTCAGTTCCAGATACTTTGTTTTAGGCAACAGAAATGGGCTAATACAATTCATATAATGGTATTTAAGTATTGTACTTAAGTTATGGGATATCAAGAAGAGTAAACATTGTTTAGGGACTTTACCTCTTCTGCCTGATGGCTTTCAAAATGGGACATTGGCAATTCCTGGTTCTACAGCAGCCTGCCAGCCTTCAGACTTAACTGGAACTTGAACATTGGCTCTTCAAACTTTAGACTTGCCCACCACCATAACAATGTGAGCCAATTTCATGCATGCATGTGTGTTTTTGTTTTTCCTATTGGTTCTGTTTCTCTGAAGAACACTGACTAATACACTAAGTATTTCATGTAAATGGTGTTGTATTTTTAAATTTCAAATTTCAACCATTTGTTTCTGGTATGTAGGAGAGATACTGAATTTAGTAAATTAACCTTATATCCTGCAACCTTTTTATACATTGTTGGATTTGACTTGCTAATAGTTTGTTGAGGATGATGATATCTGTGGTCATGAAAGATATCAGTGTATAGTTTTCCTTTTTTGTAATATCTTTGTATGATTTTGGCATTAGGATAATGTTGACCTCATAGAATAAATTAGTTAAGTGTTCCCTCTGCTTCCATTTTTGAAAGAGTTTATAAAGAATTGGTAGACTTTCTTCCTTAAATATTTGGTAGAAGTCACCAGTGAACCCACCTGGGTCTGGTACTTTCTGTTTGGAAATTTATGAATTATTGACTCAATTTCTTCAATAGATATAGCCTATTCAGATTACCTATTTCTCCTGTGTGAATTTTAGTAGATTGTGTCTTTGAAGGGTTGGTCCATTTCATCCAAATTAACAAACTTATGGGCTTAGAGTTGTTCATAATATTCCTTTACTGTCCTTTGGATGTCCATGAGATCAATAGTGATAGATCCTCTTTCAAGTCTAATTTTAGTAATGAAATCTTCTCTTTTTTTCTTAGTGAATCTGACTAGAGATTTGGTTTTCTTGATTTTTCTCTACTTTTCCTTTTCTCAATTTCATTGATTTCTGCCTAATTTTTAGTATTNCTAAGGTGGAAGTTTGGATTATTTGTTTTAGGTTTTTCTTCTTTTCTAATATATTTATTCAATGCTATAAATTTCCCTCTAAGCACTGCTTTTACTGCACCCCCCAAACTTTGATGTTGTATTTGTATTTTCATTTAGTGTAAAATATTTTTAAATTTCTCAGACTTATTTTTTGAGCCATATGTTATTTAGAACTGATTTGGCTAATCTCCAAATACTTGGGGATTTTCCAGCCATCTTTCTGTAATTGATTTCTAGTTTAATTCCATTGTGATCTGAAAGCATACTTCATATGATTTATTTCTTTTAAATTTGTTCAGGTATATTTTAGATCCCAGAATGTAGTCTATCTTAGTGAATATTCCATGTGAGCTTGAGAAAAATGTATATTCTGCTGTTGTTGGATGAAGTACTCTATAGATGTTGATTAGATCCTGTTGATTGATGGTGCTGTTCAGTTCAACTATATCCTTACTAATTTTCTGCCTGCTCAATCTGTCAATTTAGTAAAGGAGGTATGTTGAGGTCTCCAAGTATAACAGTGGATGTCTATTTCTCTTTGCAGTTATATCCATTTTTGCCTTGTTTTTTGATGCCTTGTTGTTAGCCACATACACATTGAGGATATTATGCTTTCTTGGAGAATTGGCCCCTTTATCATGTAATGCCTTCTTTATCCCTGATAATTTCCTTCCTCTGAAATTAATATACCTACTTTAGCTTTCTTTTGATTACTGTTATAATGGTATGTCTTTCTCTATCCCTTTACCTTTATTCTGTATGACTTTATAAAGTG
>NW_007739023.1:25785-29164 GCF_000696425.1 Galeopterus variegatus | reverse complement strand
TTTTGAGCTGATTATGTTAAGAAACAGCAGACATAAGAGAAGCTCTGAAAACAAGAGTAAATGTCACTTTCTCATAAAGGAGATTTACAGTTATAAAGGAAATCTCCATTTGTAAGGCTATCTTCCTCTCTGTAGCAGGAAGAGAAGGATGATTAAATCATTAGAAACTCTTATCAATGGAGAAAGCACCAACTTAAACCTGCATAACAAACCTTACTCTTGTTTGTCATACTTTTCCTGGCCTCCCTATAAGTAGGCCAACAACACAATTCTTTCTTTCTTTCAGCTAAAGATGCTATTTAAGCCTGAATTCTAAGCCACCTCTTTGCAAGTTATTCATTTTCCCCTGGATATCTCCTGTGTATACATGAGGATACATGTGTTCAAAGATAAAATTACAACAAATTTAAAGATATTGATGGCTTTTATTTGTGATTCAAAAATGAGGCAAAATTTCCTTCTATAAAATAGAATTAGTTTTCTGATTAGCTGAGCAGAGGAGGTTGGTTTTATAAATAGTAAAGGTCTGAGGAGAGCAGAAACAGAACAAAAAGCAGATTGGTTGTTTCAAAGTTAAAGATTAAAGTGGAGGGGATTTCCTTATCATACCAGCTAAAACAAGCCTGTTTGGGGATTTGGCTATTACCTTTCACTTCTGATTTCTCAGAAGGTCAGATAAACAACTTAGTTTTGGCTTGATAACATAAAACATTAGCATGAATGATTCCATTGTAGATTTGTCTGTTGGGCCTAGTGCAAGAGCTCAGTCCAAACCAANATGAATGATTCCATTGTAGATTTGTCTGTTGGGCCTAGTGCAAGAGCTCAGTCCAAACCAATAGCCTCCTATAAATTTTATTTAACATATGTTAGTAAACTGTTTATTTTTCTCTTGTTAATCTGTCTCATGTTATAGGGGTCTCACCTAGGAACTATGAAGGGTAGAGGAAAATTATATTTTCTCGAAACCCTATAGTTTCAATTATGCATCTTTTAAAAAAATTTCTGATGCTCTAGAGTTTTCAATACATTTACAACAAAGCTAACTCTACTTTCAGATAACACTACACTGCTTCATATGTAGTGCAGGTTAGCTTATGACAGAGTATTCCCAATTCCTCCATACCATCCCTTATTACATTGCTGTCATTCATTTTACTTATCCAGAAGCGATAATCACCTAATACATTGTTGCTATTATTATTTTGAACAAACTTTTACCTGTTAAATCAACTGAGAATAAGAAAAATAAAAGATTATAGATTACCTTCATGTATTCCTTCTAAAATGCTCTTCCTTTTTTTTTTTTTTTTTTTCTTTTTTAAATGTAAATATGAGTTTCTGACCTATATCAATTTTCTTCTTTCTGGAGAACTTCCATCAACATTTCTTGGAAGGCAGTACTGGCTACAAATTCCCTAATTTTTTGTTTTTTAGAGAATGTCTTTGTTTCTCCTTCATTTTGAAGGATAGTTTTACTAGATACCGAATTCTAGGTTGGTATTTTTTTCTTTTGATATTTTAAATATTTTACTCCACTCTCTTCTTGCTTGAATAATTTCTAAAGAGAATTCTGATGTGATTACTCTCTAGGTAAGATGATTTTTTCCTCTGGCTCCTTTTAAGATTTCTCATTGTCTTTGATTTTCTGCAATTTCAATGTAATGTGCCTCGGTGTAGATTTGGGGGGATTTATCATGCTTCCTAGATCTGTGGTTTGGTGTCTGCAACTAATTTTTGGAAATTCTCAGCCATTATCACTTCAAATATTTCTTCTGTTCCTTTTTCTCTTTCTGATCATTCCGGTATTCCCATTATACATATGTCACACCTTTTGTAATTGTCCCATAATTCATGGATATTGTATTTTTTTTTCATTCTTTTTCTCTTTTCTTTTCAGTTTGGGAAGTTTCTATTGACATGTATTTAATTTCACTGATTCTTTCTTTGTGTTAATTTCAATAGCTAAAGCATGCATGTAGTACAAAATTCAAGAGTCAGAAGAGTACACAAGAAAAGTAATTTCCCCTACTCCTTCCTCTGAGCCACCAAATTTTCCTTTCCAGAGGAAACATCTGTGTATATACATGGATATATTTGTGTCTATTTTTCCTTCTGATTTTTTTATAGCATAATATGAGGGTATTTTGAACAGTTTGTAAAAAAATAGAATTAAAAGATAATATGAATATATCCATGAACTTTTGAAGACCCCTCATATATGCATTTTTGCATTTTGCTTTTTTCATTCTTTCGTATGTTTTAGAGGTAATTCCATATCAGTATATATAGAGAGCAGAAACTGTAGAATTTGTATCCTTTTTAATGACTGCATAATAATTCATTGTATGTATGATTATACTATAATTTATTTCATAAATTTTGTACTGATGGGCATTTAAGCTATTTTATCTTTGCTATTAGAAAGAATGCTGCAATGAATTTCCTTAATCACCAGTCATTTTAACATATAGGAGTATATCTGTAGGCAAATTCCTAGAAGTAGAATTGCTGGGTCAAAACTTTTGTTAACTCGCAATTTTGATAGATATTGCCATATTGCCTTTCAGGGGGTAATTGTCAGTTTCTGCTTCCAACAGTAAAGTATAATGCCTGTTTTTGCATTATCTTGCCAATTATAGAATATTAAAAACTGATATTTTCTAATATAAATGAAATGATATTTTATTGTAGTTTTGTTGTATTTTTAAAAATTTTGGGGCCGGCCTGGTGGCGCACTGCTACAGTGCGCCGTTTGGAAGCGTGGTGGCGCTCCCGCCGAGGGTTCGGATCCCACATACAGACCGGTTCCCGCTCACTGGCTGAGCGAGGTGCGGGCGCAGCACCGAGGGTTGCGGTCCTGTTGCCGGTCCCGGTCCGGTATGGGCGCGACACTGAGGGTTGCGATCTGTTGCCGGACACGAAAAAAGATAAAAAGGAAAAAAAAAATTTTTTTTTGAATGAAGTCAAGCCCTTTTATTACGAATTTGTGTTTCCTTTTCTGTGGACTCTTGATATTTTTGGTTCATTTTTCTAATAGGTTGCTGATATTCTTGTTGATTTGTACTTTCTTATGTATTAAGGAAATTAGTCCATTGTCTGTGACTTGAGTTGCAATTTTTCACCCAGACTGATGTCATTTTTTAGTTTATCTAATTTTGCCACTTTTTTTTACATAACTGAGTCTATCAATTCTCACTTTTATGGCTTCTGGGTATTACTTTTTACTTAAGAAGAAATTCCCCCTGCTACGAGATGTATCAAGAACACTTATACTTTTTTTTCATTTATTTTTAATCTATCTGGAATATATATATATATATATATATTTTTTTTTTCCTTTTTGTCTTTTTTTGTGTCCGGCAACGGATCGCAACCC
>NW_007739023.1:22422-23809 GCF_000696425.1 Galeopterus variegatus | reverse complement strand
TCAAGTATTTTACTTCTTAGTATTCCCTTTTTTATTTCTAATTTATTAATTTCTTCTTTTATCCTTACTAATTCCTTTCCTTTGTTTTTCTTAGGTTTACTTTGTTAATTTCTCTAAATTATTGAATTGGACATTTAACTTAATTTCGTATTTTCTTTTGAGCACTGCATTAGTATATCCCCCAAGTACTAATACACAGTGTTTTATCTTTTTTTCGTTTTTAAGATATTCAGTAACTTGAGCTCTCAGTCGTTTAAGAGGAAGCCTTGTTCAATGCATGTTTTTTACATTTTAAAATGCTATGGGATTCAGTATTGTTTTTACTCCCTGCCCCGTTTTATCCTATGACAGCCCCTCACTGGGCTTCTTCGCCTCAGATGCTCTAAAGTTTGAAGGTCACGAGGAGGGTTTCTCTTCATGGAGCCCACGAAAGAGATGGGGCCTCGCGAGCTACGCGAGGGACAGTGACAGGGACACCCAAGGTACCTAAGGAGACTGAAGACAGAGCAGATCCCTCCCGGAGCTGGCACAGACCCCAAAAACCCCACGAAGCGGGGAGCACGCCGCCGCGGGCACGTGGCCCGATTGGCCAATCGTCGCCAATGGGCTGTTGGGGTAACGCCCCCACAGAATGCCTTGCTGGGATTGGCCTGTTTCTTGGTTCTGACCTGGACGGTGGCCACAGGAGGACAAGAGGCTTCTATACCGAAAGGAGGGCTGGGGTGGGCGACAGGCTAGACGCAGCCGCATATCAACAAGCAGCCGGGCTCCGGAGACAAGGCGACGGCCTCTGCAGCGTCGGTGCTGCCGGTGGCGGCGGAGAGGNGCGGAGAGGAGCCGGTGGCAGCGTCGCCCGAGCCTGCTGCCGCCGCCGCCGAGGTAACGGGGAGTGGAGAGCTGTGCAGCAGTGCGCGGGGGAGGGACGAGAGCCTGCTGGGGATTGTGCTCCCAGCCCCACCTCCCGGGGCCCTCCCTCTTCCCGCTCCCCCCGTGACACGAGCTACGCAATGCTTTCCTTTTTCCTATTTTTCTACTGTAAGGAAGAGTTCCCCCTCCTCGCCCATTTATTCATTCGTTTAGTTATTTATCCATGGACTCATAGGTTCTTATTTTATTCTATGGGTTATAACCCATCAATGTTTATTTGTCGCTCAGTTGTCCCAGTTTTTGGCCAGTGGGGGATCCTGTATCCTTTTCACATGTCCCCATTCATTTCCTATTTTCTAGCACAAGATGTTCCAAATTCGTCTTGTACTTTCTCTGCTCGTGCCTCGGAATCAGCCATTTCTCCAAAGAGTCCCGGTCCCTTTTATCGGAGAATGCCATTGAAAAGCCAATGTCTGGGCAGGAAGTGTGTTCCTTGGTACTAGGACGCCATTGCTTCTGG
>NW_007739023.1:14350-21833 GCF_000696425.1 Galeopterus variegatus | reverse complement strand
TATATATATATATAAATATGTATAAATATATATATATATATGCCCGTACACCCACGCACATCTATACCTGTTTCCATCGCTATCCACACATGTATTTAAAAATAGAAAAAAGAAAAAAACGAGTTCATACCGTTACCTCAGTTCCAAAGCACCATCTCAGGGTCACTCAGGCCTGCTCTTTCCATAATGGTAATGCCTTCTCTGAGAGCGAGAAAGCTCATTATCTACAATATGTTCACTTAATCGTATGCTTAATCGTATAATGTTATAAAAGTAGATTCAAAATCGCTAATCCATACCACTGTGAAAAACATACCAATTAACCAGAGTTCAATATTGGTTTACAATTCTTTTTGTTTTTAGCTTCTATTATTAAAACTATTATAGAGATTATAAAGGTTGTTATAGAGGCTTTGTGGCTATATAGGCTACACAACCTCTAAAATTAAAGCACGGAACTAGGTTTGAATATATTAAAAGACAAGTAGAATAGAATAGAAAATCCAGAAATAGTCCCAAGTGCATGTGGAAGATTAAAAATAAAGTTGATACTGCACTTCCTTGAGGCATAGTTGGACTTTATAATGATGGTGCTGGGCCAACCAGTTGGCCATTTGGAAAAAGATAAAATTAGATCCATGCCTCATAGCATATACAAAAATAATAATATACAAATGGATCAGGGATCTGAATGTAAAAAGTGAAACCATACAATTACTAAAAAGAAAATGCTTTCTAACTATGACTCAAAATCTACAAGCAATGAAAGAAAAAATTGATAAATTAGACTACATAAAACAAATTGTATGGTAAATGCATAATAAAATTAAAAGACAACTGACAAACTGGAAGGGGAGAAAATATTTGTAACATGTATTACAGGTAAAGGATTAAAATCTTTAATATTTAAATTTGAATTTTAAAACTTTTCCAGATCATGTTTCTCCATTTGCATTCAGCAGTGGCAGAAGAATGACTGCCGTTTACATCAGAAATATGTTACCCAAAAAAAGGAGATAATATTGCCTTTAAAGAGAAATGACATTCATTTAAAAATACTTATATCCATTTGCATTCAGCAGTGGCAGAAGAATGACTGCCGTTTACATCAGAAATATGTTACCCAAGAAAAGGAGATAATATTGCCTTTAAAGAGAAATGACATTCATTTAAAAATACTTATAACATGTGGATTAGGACCCCAGAAGTAAACCCTGAGACAGGGATTTATGTGCAAGTGATTTATTAGAGAGTTTCTAGGAAAAAATAGTAGAAGAGTAGGGAAATGGGATTAGGAAGGGAAAGAAAGCCAGCCTCCTGCTGAGCAAGCCACTCTATCAGGCCTAGTTCCCTGGAGGTGGCTAAATGACACAGAATCTGAAGTCAGTGTAGTCAGTCCTTGGGCAGTTTGATGAGTCTACTTTGTAAGCTTGGAAGTGATTCAGTGTTGTGCTGTGTTAAAAACTGCTTTCAGATCAGAATTTTAAACTAAGTATGAGCAGTTCAGCATTTAACCATGTGCTTTGAAGTCAGTTGTTGAAGTCTGTATTTCTACAACCTAGTAATTTAGACTTTTGGCTTTTAGATCCAAAAGTTATTTCTGGTACTTAAAGACTATATGGGAGCAACTTGTCATGCCTGTGTTGTAGAATGGGTGTTCTAAGTGAAATGCAAAAAATGCAGGCTGAGGCAGCACATACTGTTACTAGTAACATGGAAGAATTTTGATATGTTAAGTAGAAGATATCTTTGTCAGTATTGCTGTATTTTTCCTGGGGCATTTTTTAAGCAGTGATATCTGGGTTATGGGAGGGAAAAATAATTAGCCTAATTAAGCCAGTTGCTATGCATTAATATCTAGAGGTGATACTAAGATTTTTTTTTAAAATAGACTTTATTTTTTAGAACAGTTTTAGATTTACAGAAAAATAAAGATAGTACAGAGAGTTCCCATATACCTTGCACCCAGTTTCCCTATTAACATTTTATGTTAGTATGGTAAATTTCTTACTATTAATGAACCAACACTGATGCATTATTTGAACTAAAGTCCAAAGCTTATTCAGATTTCTTTAGTTTTTACCTAGAGTACTTTTTCTGTTCCAGGATTCCATTCAGGATACCACATCATATTTAGTTGTTATGTCTCCTTAGTCTCTTCTTGGCTGTGACAGTTTCTCACAGTTGCCTTGTTGTTGATGACTTTGACAGTTTTGACGAGTGCCGGTCAGGTATTTTGTAGGACATCCTCTCTATTGTAATTTGTCTGATGTTATTTTCAAGATTACACTGGGATTTTGAGCCTTTGGGGAAGACCACAGATGTAAAATGCCGTTCTCCTTACATCATATCAAGAGTTACAACTATCGATGTTGACAGTAATTATGTGGCTGAGGTAGTATTTCTCAGGTTTCTCTACTAGAAAGTTACTCTTCTCCTACCCTCCTTCCATATTGTACTATTTGCAAGGAAATCACTATGCCCAGCTCATACTTAAGTAAAACTTTATTTTTTTTTTTTTAACATTTCAAAGTGGATAGGGTTGTTCAATTTGGATGAAGCAGATAAAAATGTTGAGCCAAGGAATTAAGGATCAAATCCATGAGAAATTAAATACAAGTCAGCAGGTGTGCATGTGATTCTTCTGTAGCTGGCAAGTTGGGTTAATTGTTACAATATAGCTGTGAAGTACTATATTGTCCTTTCCCCTTGCTGAAAACAATTGTTTCCCACAATCTCTGTCTAACTCAGTTCTATAGTAAGACAGGTACGCTTGGTCTCAAACATTATTTCTCTCTCAGTATTGTTATGAAAACTGTTATATCTGCTTAATTGATTTGTCGATGTAATTAGTCATTGTCTCTTTTTTAAGGTTATGTTGCTTTCTGCCTCAGTGCTAATCAATATGTTGGAAGTTATCAAAAAGTTCATGAGAGATTCACTTCAAATTCTGGTCAAGAAGGAAGAATTGGCCCTTGAAAGGATCAATGTTTTACAGTAATTTTGAAAGAGGGTAATGTTTTTCTAATTGGTATACATAAAAACTATAGCCAGGATTTTTTATTCTACCTTCTTTGTTAAGCTCTTTGCTAAAATTACAGAACATAGTATCATGTCTTAATATTTGTAATAAAGCTAGCAGAGTAAACACAAGAAGAAAAAACAACTAAACAACCATACCAGACAGAAAAAAACTGAGATGCACCTCTTTCTTAAGACCAGGGTACTTTGTTCTAGGATTTGATACCATAATATCTTTGTTTAGGTATAATTAATTGAATAAATAACTCCGTCAGTGGTGAGGATGAGAATTAGAAATCAAATGGCTTTTTATTTTAACTCCTATGTGAATTAACATTTCTTCTCTGAAATACTGTAGGGAAGGAAATTGTATGCTCTTTGTAATAGATGAGAGACTGACCAGTCAGTCTGTTTTTTGTCGAACACAAGGGGAAGGATATTGTGGCTTCTGAGAAAATGTATATCAGGGATTTTAGTTTCTGATGTGATAAGAGCTGCTCTTCCTTACCATTGCTAATTAAGACGCTGTTAATTTCTAATTATTTCCTTAATAAACTGATGCAGGATCTAGTTACAGTGTTGCTGTGAAGTGCTGCATTGTCTTTGCCCCCTGCTCAAAATAAAAGTGTTACCTTTCAAGCCCTGTCTGCCGTGGTGCTTTAGCAGCAGGGATGTTTGGTCTCATACATGTTTATCAGTTTAAGCACTGACTCCACAAATGACACTTGAGAATTAGGGCTTGTTAATGTTTTGCAGGCAGTGACAGAAGGAAACAGGCATTATCGGGAAGGAATTCAGATAAGGGAAAAACTTTATCTTGATTGCTGCTGACTTATTGGTAAGTATTTCATTTCCTTATTTAATTACAATATTTATCTACCAAAAGTTGGTTTGGGGGAAGGCTTATAGCAGCCTTTGCCAGCTCAAGTTGTGGGGGAATAAAGAACACACTCCACAGTGAACTACACTGTTATAAATAGTTCATTACTATTCTGTGGCCTAGAAGAGTATACAGCAGTTGCTTTTTGAATCAGAATTTGAATATATGTTATATCTCAGGTTCTTGATTTTTATGTGCAAATAGTGTCTATGGTTTTAAAATATGATCTATCTACTACGTGAAAACTATGTTCTCAGTTGAGTATTTGTCATCTTCTTTGAATTCCTTCCTTTTATTCTAGTGAAATAAATTCATGTATTGTGATTTTGTCAGCCAGATAACCTTGAAAATGAGTCAAGTGAATCAGGAAAATAATCTTATCACCTCATAACATAATAAGATTTATTTAAATTGTACTTGGGAAGATTCGTGGTAGGTCAGAATAGAGTGGGAAAGCAAATGTGAAATGTAGCCCAAGTTTTGGACCTTATACTGTTGATATTCAAACGAAAAAAATTAATAGTGCTGTTAGATTAGGTTGTCTTTAGCTTCCATGTGAGTCTTTTTTTAAGTCATGTTGCTCGTATCCATGTTTTCTTGACGATTCCTCTGTAATTGGAATTTTCTCAGCATATTCTGGTAGCAGTTTAAATGACCCTGGCTTAGTTATAGTGGCTTTATCACTAAATAAATTGAATTGTGCCTTGCTACTAATGTAAAAATGACTTTGTTTTTAAAAAAATGCAGTAGTTGATAGGAGTAGATGGCAAGGAGACAAGGTGGTGGTCAGAAATGGCATGGTCCTGATTCAGGACATAGAATCATAAGTGAAAACAGCATGTTGTTTAGATGAAGAATGAGTTAGTTTATTCATATTTGTTTTCTCTTGTCTTGGTTATTTGATATTTTAAGTTGTTCCAGCAGGGACATTTTTGATTGGTTGTGTTATCTGTTTTGGTAGAGAGCTATGGTGGCAAATATATTTCAGTCATTTGGGTTACAGTGTGTGAGATGAACTGGCCAGAAAGCAGTGATAAATATGGGTTACCATAGTAAACTTTTAGAAATTTCTTTCTACTGGAAAAAGTTTCAAGTCCTGGACCAAGGCTATCCAATAGAACTTTTTGTGATGGAAATGTTCTATGTATGTGCTGTCCAATAGGAGTGACAGACCACATGTGGATATTGAAATGTGGTTAATGCAACTGAGGAACTAAATTTCTATTTTATTTAATTTTAATAATTTAAATTTAAATAGCCAAAAGTGGCTAGTGACTATTGTATTGGACAGCATAGTCCTAAACAATAGTTAACATTCCAGAGTTTACATTTGCAGTTTACAGTTCCAAAGGTGTGTCAAATGAATTATGTAACTGTTCCTTTTGTTTCGTCCCTGGTGTTTACATCTGTCCTAGGCTGGCACCCATTCTTGGCTGGTCTACTTTGGTATGGGCTTTAATTTTACTACCCCAAACCCAAATGGTTATCTGCTTTATAAATAATTGTGCTCAAGATACCTGATAAAATCTCATTTTGCAGTCAGATGAGCTTTGAATACTTTTGCACTAACTGCAAAAGATTCTTTTTCTCTAGATATTTTGATTAGTATCTAGTGCTCCAATTAGAAGCACTCTACCTATAATTTTGTCAAATAAACAGCCACTGACGGTTAACAAGTAGTTCATATTGTTCAGTAGTTCATGTAGTACTTGATAAATAGTATTCTGATTAATACTTTTTTTCTTTTGTTCAGAATTGGCAGGGGGGTTCAATTTGGGAGGAAAGCTGTGACCCTAAATGTTAAAGAAGACAGAGGATTCTTTGTGGCACTGAAACTTTCTACAATACCACAGTGGAGGAAATGCCAACATATTATATAGCTGACCTTATTTAATTCCAGGGATGAGATGGTTGTGAATGCAATGCTCACTGTTGTGGAATAGGTGATTACAGTGTGCATTTTGCTTCTTTCTGTAGAAATATTTGAATCTTGTCTCAATGCTCAGAGTGGATGGATCAGCAATACGGATTTGATAGCAAAGCAACTTTAGCCCTGAGCTCATGTGAGGAAAATCATTGGCTTTATCCTCTTTAGAGTTAGACCACTGTGATTGGGTATAAAATATGGGTGTCTGTAAAAATCTTTCTTAGCAATTTATTTCCTAGTTCTGTAAAACTGGTTATATTGGGTGTTCTCTATCACATTATAATGTATTTGTGGATTATATGTGCTGTATAAAATGAGCCAATTATGTTAAACTAGGATATCAGCCTTTATTGGGTTAGTCATTAGGCTAAATAGAATACACTTTAAAATTATTTTTTTAAAGTAAATATTTGAACTTACTTTGTTTGGAGTTGTGTTTTTATTCAGAAAATATTTTATTAGTGTTAAATATGAATTGGAGGCTTTTGCTAAGCAACAATCATGTCCTAGCGTCAAATCCTAGAAAAACTGACATATTGTATACCAAATTCAATAAATTACAATAAGGTATATATATATTTTTAAGAGGTTTTGTCCGTATTCCTTCACGAATTGTACTTTTTGCCATTACTTCATATTTTCAAAGGAAGAAGATGAAACAGCACTCTGTAGTAAATATTTTATTCCAGTTACAAAATTACACACAAAGGATACAACAAATATGGTTTTTCATAAGAAGGTTTAATAATAGTTCTGAGTTAGCTGCTGCTTGGCAGTAGCACAAAGACTGATCAATGTAGGTGTTCATCAGCATCATCTACTAAGCATTAACTGTTTCTTATGGGAAAAAGGAAGCATTAGGATGTAAGATTTTCTCTCTTCTTGTGTGGTAAACATTTTGTGGTACATGCAAAGTAGTTACTTCATAGCAATGTTTTCTATGTTAACGGACTAATATTAATCACTAAAATTCTTTTTCCATAACAATAACATGGAGTTCCTAAGATAGGTCCTGTAACAGAAAGACTGACATTGACTGTGTTCCCTTTTTTTTAATAGACTTTACTTTTTAGAGTAGTTTTAGGTTTACAGGAAAATTGAACAGAAAGTACAAAGAATTTCCATATACTCCCTGTTCTCACACATGCACAGCCTCCCCCACTATCAGTGTCCCACACCAGTAGTACCAGTTTTAGGTTTACAGGAAAATTGAACAGAAAGTACAAAGAATTTCCATATACTCCCTGTTCCCACACATGCACAGCCTCCCCCACTATCAGTGTCCCACACCAGTAGTACATTTGTTATGAACATAAACCCACATTGACATTATCATCCAAAGTCATCGTTGACATTAGGATTCACTCTTGGTGTTGTACATTCTATGGTTGTAGACAAACTTATGACGACGTGTACGCACCATTATAGTATCATACTGCGTAATTCCACTGCCATAAAAAATCCTCAAAGTCATCGTTGACATTAGGATTCACTCTTGGTGTTGTACATTCTATGGTTGTAGACAAACTTATGACGATGTGTACGCACCATTATAGTATCATACTGCGTAATTCCACTGCCATAAAAAATCCTTGGTGCTCTACCTATTCACCCCTCCCTTCCCCTGGCAACTACTGATCGTTTTACTGTCTCCA
>NW_007739023.1:10814-13915 GCF_000696425.1 Galeopterus variegatus | reverse complement strand
GGTGCTCTACCTATTCACCCCTCCCTTCCCCTGGCAACTACTGATCGTTTTACTGTCTCCATAGTTTTGCCCTTTTCCAGAATGTCATATGGTTGGAATTATACAATATGTAGCCTTTTCCGATTGGCTCCTTCTACTTAGTAATACGCATTTAAGTTTCCTCCATGTCTTTTCATGGCTTGATATCTCACCTTTTTTAGTGCTGAATAATATTCCCTTGTCTGGATGTACCACAATTTATCTATCTGTTTATCTACTGAAAGACATCTAGGTTACTTACAAGTTTTGGCAATTATGAATAAAGCTGCTATAAACATCCATGTACAGGTTTTGTGTGGACATAAGTTTTCAACTCCTTTGAGTAAATAACAAGGAGTGTGATTTCTGGATCAATGGAAAGAGAATTTTTAGTTTTGTAAAAAACTGCCAAACTATCTTCCAAAGTAGCAGTACCATTTTATATTTCCACCACAGTAAATGAGAGTGTCTTTTGCTCCACATCCTTCCAGCATTTGGTGTTGTCAGTGTTCTGGGATCCTTATTTTTTCCTACTCACAAATTACTTATCAAGTTTTCTCTTGACCACAGCTTATAATTTGTCAAAAGAACCTCTCTGACATGCAGTGAATATTCCACCAGTTGTTTTAATTGGTATTACCTGGAAGATAATAAGTTAATGACCTTCTGGCGAGAGCAACCCCCTGTCCTTTCTTAGTCCTCGTATTGATGCTTGCCATTCTCTTCATCATAAAAGTGCTGCTATGATGACATAAAATGCTAGAATCTTTGGAAGTATATCAATTAAAAGTAATTACTGTCTTCAGTAAGTAAATATGCAAAAGGAGATCCTAATGAATAAGATGTAGGGGGTGGCATGTACCCTGATGTCCATTCCCTACAAAGATTAGAAAGCAGGTGGAGAGAACTGCAAGACAAACCATAATGTCTATTGTATTAGGAAAAAGTATAACCACCTTACTGTGGAAAAAGGATTCTTCATTCAGCAAGCTGGGAACCCTGCACAGAACCTGCACAGTGAGCCCAGGCTTAGGCTCACTCCTATTTTTCCAGTTCATTCCTTTAATAAATATTTTTCACCATCATGTTTACCTCTTGTTTGTATATGACCTATATGTATGTGTGTGTATATACATATCATATATACACATACACATATATGTACATACAGACACATAAATATATGAAACAGGATGACTGTAGCAATTTTACCTTCTACAATACAGTTTACCAACTCTCATACATTTGTGTATTTGAAAATGCATATTCCCTTTACTGAAATGAAATACCTTTTTCTACTTGACCTGCCTGGCAAACTACTCATCAAAAAGGTTCAATTGCTTAAACTGCTCTCTGAGTTCTCTGACACGCCCAGGCTATGCCTGTGTCACACTGTGTCATATGCAGGGTGGCCAATTTTTTAGAGAGCCAACTGGGAACACAGCAATACCATAAAAAAAGAACACATAATAGCATAATATATAATAAATACACACGCTCTCTGAGTTCTCTGACACGCCCAGGCTATGCCTGTGTCACACTGTGTCATATGCAGGGTGACCAATTTTTTAGAGAGCCAACTGGGAACACAGCAATACCATAAAAAAAGAACACATAATAGCATAATATATAATAAATACACACGTATGTGTTATTACTTTAACATAAAAATATGAAAAATAGGTGTTTATTTGAAATTATATATTATTCTGTATTATTTACTTTTCTGTTACATAAATGTTATTATTTAAACAAAAGAATAATAGGATAAATTAACAGTGGTAATTAGTACTGAATAATTAAATAATAGGGCTAATTAAATAATATGTGTGAGAAAATATAACTTTATAATGTTTCTATTCTCTGATATAGTAATTTATAATTATTTAAATTTTATAGGCTATTAATTGTGTATTCTTGAGATGACAACTTTAAAAGGAGAACATAAGTACAATTAGACCAGTTAAACAGATTATTACCTATATTTAACTTAAAATAACGTGTTTCTTTCTGTCCTGTGTTACAATAGGATATTTTTTACTCTTTCTGTTTCCTTTCCCAATAATATTTCTCTGAACTAAGACCTACAGGCTTTAGGACATCTTTCTCTTATGTAGTGATAAACTGAATATAGTCAAATGTAAAATTCACTTTGACTTGCAGCTCTCCTCTTATAAAGCCCTGTTACACCGATTTCTGATGCCAGTGGAATATGATGATATCAAGCTAAATATTCTGTCAGTAAAATGTTCTGAGCTTGGAATACTTGGGATTTTACTTCACAGCAAGAGCAGGTTTTTAGACTTGTAGGAATTCGTTTCCAGCTCTCCAACAGGGCCCATTCACTTTGTATCTACAGGCTTGTTTTGGTAGACCAGCTGTTTGTCAATCAGGCTCTTTGCTTCTGTGAACATATATGACTGATGGCAATGATAGCCATTTTGTAGGCATATGTCTAAGGAGGATATCTCCTTCTATTTCTATAAAGTAAAAAATTTCATTAAGTGCTTCTGCATATTTTGAGAAAACTGAAAAATGACCAAAACTTTCATTATGAAAAGCCTCGATATCACAGTAAGAAAATCACCCCCCATTTTTAGCAGTGTTATATACATGGTGTGCAGGATATTTAGCAAGTAAATGATGACTTTGGATCCCCATACTGGCCAGCCATCAAAAAAAATTAAAAAAAAGAGAAGAAAAGAAAGAAATTATAATGCATGTTAAATTAAGTGTTTACCCAAGCTAATTTACATTTTCTTTTCATTTTCTTTGTTAAGAAGTTTATAGACAGAATGGAGTTTGCCAAAATTACATTCACTATCTGCCAAGTAAGTGAGTAGATGAGCAAAGGCCAGTTTATATTTGGACAAGATATCAATAGTCTTTTGTGTCTCCTGCAATTTTATTAAAATCTTCATAGAAATCAAGAAGATTTCAGCTCCATTTTTGAGATCAAAGTACCTAAGAATTAGGGGGAACATTTTGTTGTCATTACTGCTGCTGCAATTAGATGTACTGCTTGATATAGTGTAGAAAGCATCTGTAGAAATACTTGACAGAATCAGTTCTCCATTGTAAGG
>NW_007739023.1:5636-10087 GCF_000696425.1 Galeopterus variegatus | reverse complement strand
ACGCCCGTACCGGACCGGGACCGGCAACGGGATCGCAACCCTCGGTGTTGTGCCCGCACCTGGCTCAGCCAGTGAGCAGCCGGTCTGTATGTGGGATCCGAACCCTCGGCGGGAGGGCCACCGCGCTCCCAAGCGGCGCACTGTAGCAGTGCACCACCGGGCCGGCCCATTAGTTGGAAATTCTGAATCTGGGAGTACAACTTCATTCAGTCTCAGAGTAACCAAAGAAATGATAATGCTAATACCAAGGTCAAGGGTTCAGGTCCCCGTACTGGCCAGCTGCCAAAAAAGAAAAAGAAGAAATGATAGTGCATGTTCAATTAAGTGCCTTACCCAAGCTAATTTAGCAGCTGCTATTTTCAACTGAGAAGTGTCTTTGTAAGGTAAAATTTTTGATTGATTTAGAAAGACCTGCCTGTCTGAGCCCAGACTTGTGAGATTCAATTTCCTCATACACTTTCACATCCCCTTCTCCACCATGCCCAGACCCAAATTCTTTTCGATTGTGCAGAATGTACCCTTTTGGTTACTTACCTTCCAAATCCAGTTGTATGTGCCCTTCCATCTGTCATTAAAAGAACACAATCATTTAACTTTCTTTTATGGTGATACCTACATCGTGCTGGCTTTGGTAATATTATCATTCTCATTTTCATTATCTGAACTCTTAGAAAATAAGATCACAACATTCATAGTAATAAAATTAAACTAGCACTATCTAAATACAAAGCACAATAGTCAATCCACAGGCCAAGTCAAAGATGGGCAATTAACACTCACGTTTATAATGCACTTAGGTCCTGGGTTTAAGTTGCATTGCTTTGAGTAATGCACAAATGGATAATCAGTTATTGTGAACTGCAAAAAAAAAAAAAAAGAATGCAATAGCAACTTATTGAACATAGTCACTAGGAGGCCTTTCCCAGCCAAAAGCAAAAGCAGCCCCCTCCCCTCCCATCTAAATTCATTAATTACAAGTAAACACTGTTGCACCCAGCTCTGGCTTCACTGATGGAGATCACGCATCTGCACTTGGTGCTCTCTCTTTTGGTTTCTTACAGCGTCTTTAAACCTCTAAATCACATTTTCTAGCTTCCATATTCAGAATGCAGGGGAGGCCACTGGGGAGAAGCCCACAGCTGGCAGGCCAGTCTGGTGGGAGAAAATGCTGGGCCTTACAGGAAGCAAAGCGAGCCCAATAACGAATGCAAGGCTCAGCAGCCGTCCCCAACAGAGTGCTGTGGGTGCAGCTTCCTTTGTGTGCCTGCAGCTGGGTCAGTGGCCAGTCAACAGTCTGGAAACTCAAAGGTCACCCCTGTTTGGGGCCAGATGTATTGTGTAGCCTTGGGCACCCTTCTCCTCATTCTGATTTGGTGATTTAATCTGCAAATCGGGAAGAATATCAATGTAATGTTTCTGAGGGGAAATAAAAATTATAGACGACTCAAGAGCCTGATAAAAATAGAAAATAGTAAAGAGCATGGGAGAGAACAGGGAAAAGAAGTGCTTAGAGGAAAATATGCAAATATCTGGGGCACAGCTTGGGTTTGTGTGTGTTTGGACTGNGTTTCTGAGGGGAAATAAAAATTATAGACGACTCAAGAGCCTGATAAAAATAGAAAATAGTAAAGAGCATGGGAGAGAACAGGGAAAAGAAGTGCTTAGAGGAAAATATGCAAATATCTGGGGCACAGCTTGGGTTTGTGTGTGTTTGGACTGGAGAGAAAGGAAATATAGTCAGTCTCTAATAGGTGAGAGTGGTCTTGTTAATGGCTCTTGGGTCCCAAAGTCATAGAAATGAACAATGTATCCAGCAGTAAAGCAAACAACACTTTATTGAAAGAGGGGACAGACTTATGCATAAGGGAAGTAGCTACAGGAAAGCCAGCCTCCTAAGGGAAACTGTTCAGGGTCTTTTACAGGGAAAGGGGCTAATGGGTGCAGGCCAGCATCATCATTCTGTGCCTCTGGAGGTGGTCCATTCCATTTCTTCCTGATTGTGCCACGGATGCATGCTCAGTTAGGGCTTTGGTCCTGGCACCTGCTCAGTCGGTCCAAGATGGGGGTGGTGCTCATTATCGTCACCCCAGGAGGGTCATTGTAGTGGTCACCTTGAAGCTTTGTGCGCATGTGGGAATTCCTAAAGGAGTCTTAAGGTTAATCTGTAACTTAATCTTTACAATTACAGTAAACAAGCCTTGGGGAGGGGTTTTGCAACTCAGTGAATATCTGTTTCCCTCTTACCTCAGTTTATTTTATCAGGGCAGGCCATGGGGTAATCATCTGCCCTGGGGAATCTCGTGACTGAGGAGTGGAAAAGTAACAAAGTGTCCTCTGCAGGGAAAATGGAGTCACTTTGGTTCACAGGCCTAGCTCTATTCTGTCTCAGTCTGAAGGATAAAGAATAGAAATGGGAGATTAAAGGATCATTGGGAAGCAGGTGGTAGACCCCACCCCAAGTCTGGGAGCCATGCCTCACAACTGTTCAAAAATGTTTCCTCACAAAAGAACTCTTTAAACTTCTGTGGACAAAACTAGATTACCCATAGTCACCTCTCATTTATTCTACCTCACCCCTACTGGTAACTCATTTTTTTATTTAGTCTACTTTTGTAATCCTAAAATATATGTGAAACCAGCCATATTTTTTGAAATTTTAATTAAGATGGTGAGGTTTGAATTTTAACTGAGAATTAAACTAACTGTTTCCACTATTTTGATTCATCCTGCAGGTATCTGAGTGCTTTCTACATAAGCACTTACACTAGGCACAAGGGAAAATAAAGAAGTAATATTGCCTACAACTTCAAAGCATTAGAGACAATCTAGTTGGAGTCAAGACTAAATCTCAAGAAAGGTCAGCACATCATAGTAAGGTATAGTGTGTTAGCACTAACTGGGGCAATACCAGCTCCACACATGATAGGAGTGTTCCTAGGAGTACAGATCAGTGTGGGTTGGATTAGTAAATGGATTTCAGGGCCTGAGGATGACCAGAATTTAGGTGGTGGAAGGAGGAAGAGCAATCTTTATTTCATGTGTGATGTATAAACACAGCCAGACTCAAGACAAAGAGGTGGAAACAGTTTTATTCACTAACTACAAATAGTAAGGGGAAAAGCTGAGGTTTGTTCTGATTTGTGCAGAGGTAACTGGATATTTTAGAGGGAAAATGAGAGACGAGAGAGGTGGAGTGAGCAGGGGCACAAGTGGAGTTGGGGAAGTGAAAAATTATAAAAAATGGTTAAGAGCGTACAGGTCAGTGTACATGTGATTGGGCCAGCTGTATCTCCCACCTGGCAATTTTCAAAGTTAGGATTCTTTTCTCCCAAATAGACTGGGAGACAGAGGCCCTATCTTTCCTAATGATGACTTTCAAAGGAATGGCTCTCACGCCCTTAAGAAAGACACTCCTGGGTTGTAGACAATATATACATATATATCTCAAAGGGACAGAGGAAAGATTTACAATTGTAAGCTTTTTTAGTAAATGCTAAGAAAGCGGGGGTCAGGAGCTTATCACCAGGTCTTAGTTAGAACATTGACAGCTATAAGCTCTTTCAGACAGGAACCCAAAGAGGGGCTGAGTCATCCCGGGGATGTGGCCTTAGACTGCCAGAAGCTATGCTAAAGTTGGTTAAATATCTTACTGCAGGGGTTTGGACAGAGTCATTATGTGCCAAGAGTTCTTCTATAGTTCTCAATCCCTCCTCATGTTCAGGAGAAAGAACAGATCTCTTTCTGTAGAACAACTATTTTTTGTCATGCTGAGGTCCTCAAGAAGGGTGCAGCCATTACTTCCAACTTGTGTGTGATTCAGGAGGAGTCAAGGTGGCAGAAGAGACCTCCAAGGAGGTTCAGTAATATCGGTGGCAGCAGCATAACTGTCCTGCCAGGGCAATGATTCACTTAAGAGACAAAAACATGACCATTAGAATTAATATAAGGAAGGTGGGTCCCTAAAGGAGTCCTCTAAAGTCCTTAAGGAGCCATCCATAAGTGAAGAAAATCATTTAAAAAGAGTCAAACCTATCATTTCCTGGAGGATTGTAAGCTACGTTGTTAGCTGCTTCTAGAGCATGAGCTACTGCTGCAACTACTTCTTGATAAATTTCCTCTTGACTGTCATTTACAAATATGCAGCATTGAGGACCTACTCATGCACAAACGCATCCTGAGATATCAGTAAATAGTCTAAGACTAGCCTGTTTTATGAAAATGGATGCATCTTGCCATCAGGACAAGGAGCATTTACTACGTCCCATGGGATGACAGGACTCATCTGGTTGTGTGTTATTTGACGATGCCTGTCAGAGCCAGAGCTAAGGGTGTGAAGGGGGTTGGTTATGAAGGAGATATTAGGACTGAGCCATCAGGGGAGAGGGTGGGGGTGAGGTGAGCACAAACACAGAAATTATTGGGTTGGTCTCACTGACTACTTGGTGAGCCAT